>NC_079418.1:3256957-3557314 GCF_026213295.1 Gadus chalcogrammus
TGACTATGCCTCTCATGTGACGCACCTGGATCAAGACGCCGTCGACGTCAAAGGTATACCTGAGGCCGTGGGGATTGTGTGGGCTGGTGCAGTGTATGGGGAGGCGGAAATCGGCATGAAGGAATTCACCAAAGTCTCTGTGATTGCCGACCTCACTCAGGACAGCTTCGGTGTTTTCTGAGTCCACGGTGATGAAGTCTGTGTCCGTGGTATCTGGGGTCTGGTGTGGGGGAGAGAATTGGAGACTTGCGGGAGCCGACATCACCTCAACCAGCAACCTTTTCTGCACTGCCAGAAAGAAAAGAAAATAATAATGTTAAATTCATCAATGAATACATTTAAGAAGAAGCAAACAAAAAAACAACAAACAAACAAACAAACAGTTACACCTCACACAGCATTTAACATGTTCAGGCCAGTTTACACAACACAAGCTCAATACATGCACACATTGCCTATTCATAACAGCCTATACAACGCATTAGGGCTGGCAGACAGTGGCGGCTGGTGAATTTTATTTTAGGGGGGGCTGAAAGTTTGTAAACCAAACCCTTGTAGGGGGGTCTGGATGCATCCTCCCCCCCGAAGATTTTTCTGTGATTTTCACATACAAATGAAGTATTCTGGTGCATTCCGACAAAATAAAAAATAGAACATTTCCTGACAAAGACGAATGGAGCCGGGGAACTAAGTTTTAACTTAATTTATTTGCCTTGTAGAATTCAGCAACATTAAAAGTGCAAATACATCAATAATAATTGGGAATTATACACAACAATCTCTCTCTCTATCTGTATGTGTGTTTGTGAGAGAGGGAGAGAGAGAATGTGATTCTAAAAGGGGTGAGTGTGTTACGGAAAATCTATTGTGTTGGTAACTTCACTCATAAATATATTTATAGTCATGTATGCATTTAGAAATACACGATAAAATATCAATATAATATGTGCAACCTTTTATGCGTGGTTGTTCAAGACACTGAAGGCTTGATGCCACCATAGGTTTGCAGAGAACTACATACAATATACACATGAAAGGGGTGGGGTGGTGGTGTGGGGTTGTGAGGGCCGCTGTAACCCAGTGTCCATCCTGAGGGGAAAGGGAGAGAGAGAGACTACATTACTTGTACTGGAACTTTGCTAGTCTCTCTTTCAGTGCAGCAAAGCGGTCAATGACTTTCTCATTGAAATCACGTATGTTGAGGACTAGTTCCCTCTCCATGGAGAGCATGGCCAGTGCATTCAGACGTTCCTGGCCCATTGAATTTCGCAGGAATGTCTTAATTATTTTCAAAGTTGAGAAACATCTCTTAGCTTCAGCTGTTGTCATAGGAGTAGTTATGAGAATGTTCAACAAACACAGTCTCAGAGAATGTCTCCCGGAGGTGGTAGCTCATGATAACCTGGTACAGTGCACCACAGCAACCCCTGATTTAGGATTCTCATAGATCAGAGACAGTTCCGTCTTGAGTTTTGCCTTGTTCAGCGTGGGATATGCCTTCACAGTTGCATTCAGAGCATCAGCAGGAAATGAATGTCAGTACCTTTCAAACATATTTCCTTGCACTAAGGTAGCACTCACAAGGTGGCCAGTGAAAGAGAACCTCGCTTTGGTGTGAGCCAGGATGGTGTCGCAGACCTCTTCACACAGCCTCTGCTTCGCCTCTTCTGTCAAAGCCGTCCTTGGTCTGTCGGTTCCTGATGGCTCTTGCAGCTGGTCAGAGTCTCTGAATGCAAACAAACCAATAATGTGTTTGTTAGGCTGTGTACAGTACTGTAGTCTACGTGATGCACATGTTCACACTTTATCCAGTAAAAAGATGTCAGCATACCCACTTAAAATGGGCAGGAATGCATAATGTTAATGTTAAACACTTTTTTTTATCTATTGTGTTGGTAACGTCACTCATAAATCTATCTACAGTCAAGTGTGCATTTAGACAAATACGATAAAATATCAATATAATATGGGCAACCTTTTATGTGTGGTTGTTCAAGACACACTGAAGGCATGAAGAGTATACCCACTTAAAATGGGCAGGGATGCATAATGTTAGTGTTAAACACAGTTTTTTAAGCTATCCATTGTGCCTCACCTAACCAGGATGTCCAGCACAGAGTAAAGCAAGCTAGATTACACCACTGGCAATATATTATAAATGCATATGTTCTCATAACAAAGCTTTGCTTTGAGAAGGATCAAATAATATAAATGTTATCTTACCTAATGGTCTGCACACTGCTTGTGAAGCTCTCGAGGGCACTTTTGATGAAGACTGCTGCATCAATGTCCTTCTTCTGGAGCCTCTGGTACAGATTGTCGACCACTTTTTTATGAATTTTGGTCTTGGAGATCCTGATTGTTTTAATGGAACTTCTTTCAGAGACGCAACCATGTTGAAATTAGCAAGTGACTTGATCGAAGATAAGATCCCTTCGCGCTCTTTGCTCAGTTACGTATGACGCAAGCACGTTAGGGCGAGTCCCAAATCCCAATTGAAAATGCATTGAATACTTGAATCTGACGATTCTGATTGGACAATGACAAATAATATGTCTAGAACACTGAAACCTACTTTTGCTGTGATAGAAAAAAAAAAAAAAAATTATTTTTATTTTTATTTAACCTTTATTTCACCAGGAAGGTCCCATTGAGTTACAGTAACTCTTCTCACAGGGAGTCCTGGCCAAGACAGGCAGCAGAAAAGAAGTTACAGAATTTGCACAAGGCCACACACACACACAAACAAAGTACACCACAATTGACACTATAATGCTAAAATTACACTTCATAACAGGCTATATAAAAACAAGCTAATACATACAGCTAAAAAAAACAAATTAAAAATAAATAAAAGGCATCAGGTTAAAAACAGTTGCAGTGTTCTTTTAGAGCTGATTGTAACATGTTTTTAAAGGTACTGAGTGGTGGGAGTGATTCCAGCTTTAGAGTGGCTTGAAGTTCATTCCAGACCTTTGGTGCATATGATGAGAAAGCTGTTGTACCCAGTTGTGTTCTTGTTAGTGGTGTGGTTAATAACATATATTCTGATGACCTTGTTTTGTAAACACTGTTATGGAAGGAAAGCAAATTTGAGATGTAAAGGGGTAGTTTACCCATTAGTGCTTTCGCAATAAAAATCAGTGCATGTAGTTTCCTTCTAAGGGAGAGGGAGGGCCATTGTACAGCCTCATACAGAATGCAGTGGTGAGTTCTAGCTGGGGCACCTGTGATGAAGCGCAGGGCTGAATGGTAAATTACATCTAGTTTGTTTAATAGCGATGAGGAAGAATGCATATAAATGAGGTCACCATAATCTAATACTGATAAGAAAGTGCTCTGCACTAACCTTTTCCTTGCTAAATGAGGAAAACACTTTTTCATGCGAAAAAAGAAACCTAATTTAGGTCTAAGTTTTTTTAAAAGGCTCACAATATGGACCCCGAGAGACAGCTTATCATCAAGCCAGATACCTAAGTATTTATAAGACGATACTCTCTCTATTATCGTACCATCCTGAGTTGTTAAAGTGATGTTTATTGGAGAGCGTGAACGGGTAAAAATCATTGACTTAGTTTTTGTAGCATTTAGTACCAACTTTAAGCTTACCAGAGATTTTTGTACTACACTAAAAGCAGACTGTAAATAAGTAATTGCTTCACTGACTGATGTGGCAGATGTATACATAATGGTATCATCTGCGTAAAGATGAATCTTTGTTTGCTTTAAGTCCCTACCTAAATTGTTTATATAAATGGAAAATAAAATGGGGCCCAAAACTGACCCTTGTGGGACACCCATTTTTACTTCCAGCAAAGATGAGGTACAGTTATCCAATGCCACACACTGAATTCTACCACTCAGGTAATTAGTGAACCAGCTTAATACAGTGGTACTAATAAAAAAAAAAGTGGTACTAATAAAATAAAATCCTCTTTCTCCCAGTTGGTAGTGCGTCGCCCAAATCGCCCCTATACACCATCCGCCCCTGGTTTGGCATAAAGTAATTTACATACTACATGAAAGATTAGAATTTCAAATTGAGTAGCCAGAGCGCCATGTACTTCAAGCTACAATGCCAATGGGATTCAGTCATTTGGACACAGACTTGCTGTGATTGTTGACTGTTTCAAAGTTTTTATTGAGAGGCCCTCTAATTTACTAGCCCAAGCACAGACGTGGTCCATCTACAAGCATCACCATACTGTAAAATGTCTGATTGGTGTTGCAACCCAAGGCTATGTCACTTTCATATCTTGTGCCTGAGGAGGGAGAGTCAGGATAAACAGATCACAATAGAGAGTGGCCTCCTAAAAAAACAGAGATATTGAGATATTGTCCTAGCAGACCGTGGGTTTAATATTGGTGATAGTGTGGGATTTACTGTGCTTCACTACAGATACCTGCATTCACCAAGGGGAGGAAAGAGCTGTCAGCGTATGAGGTGGCAGAAACTAGAAAAATAGCTCATTTGCGTATTCATGTGGAGAGTCATTAGCCTGAACTCCGCCCACAAAATATTTGGTCTGGAGATTCAGTCTGGAATTGAGCTTGTTGGGAGGTATTTGGTCAGATCAAAAAGTGATCTGACCAATCAAATTGTAAGGGCGGGCTTTATACGTGGATGGACAGATGATACACATTAACGTAATCAACCACGTCACTAAAGAGCGCTCAGTTCGAATTCGTGTGAAAAACAAACATGGCTGCCGCTGGAGAGCTAAGAAGGGTAGATTCTGCCATTGAGTCTGTTTTAGAAGACCTCGACAGCGCCTTAATTCTGAAAGAGGAACAGAGAAACGCAATCAAGGCGTTTGTAGATGGAAAATATGTTTTTGCCGTGCTTCCTACAGGATACGGGAAAAGTTTAATTTATCAGCTGGCCCCGATGGTCGCTAAGAAGTTGGGACACAAGGAAAACCCAGTGGTCATTGTGGTTTCTCCATTAGTCGCACTGATGGAGGACCAAGTAAAAGAGGCGACCGAAATGGGAATCACGGCGATGCAACTCGGCGTGCACGACGAGGTGGAAATAATCAGCGGTCGTTGCCAGCTCCTTTTCGGAAGCCCGGAATCCTGGCTGCTGAACAACAAGTGGAGAGACATGTTAGGCTCCGAAGTTTTTCAAGCTAACATTATAGGTATCGTCGTGGATGAAGTTCATCTAACTTACAAATGTTAAGAGATGGTCTTGACTGTCTGACTTAGTAAATAACTCACAATGTCGTGATATGAATCAAATGTTGTAAACATAGTACCATGGATGTCGATGTTCGTTAACTCAGACACAGAGTACAATCATAACGTTAGTGTCATTGTAGCGAGATAACTTCCAGTTCAAACCTTCTAATGTACTCTTTTATTTCCATCAGGGGTCAGGCTGAAAAAGGGCAGACGCCATTTCGCGAGAGCTTCGCCAAGTTGGGAGAACTTAGATCCCTAGTTAAAGCTGGTAAGTACAAAACAATAAACTTCTTCCATGTTCAGTCTTCGATGTTTTCTACACTAAGTGTTAATTCGCCACAATTATTGAAATCAGTTGCATAGTTACAGGAACGTAGGAACAGTGCACTTCTAAACTGGTTGCCCATTCAGTTGCAAATTGACCATTCATTGGGGTGTTGCTTTGTATGTACCCACACACCATGCCCATACTGATAGTCCCTTATAATTGATCTATTCTTAATATGTCAGTACGGTCATTACAAAGTTAGAAATGATACTACTCAACATTTCTCATTTTACTGTTACTCATTGCTTGCTTGTTGTACTGCCATATATTCCAGGTACACCTGTGCTGGCAATGACAGCTTCTGCTGATCGGCAATCCAGAGCCAGGGTTATGAAACAGCTTCAGATGGACAATCCAACCATTTTGGCTCTGAGCCCAAACAGAACAAACATCAGACTGGGTGTGATTAAAGTACCTGCCCAGACCCTGGACTGCCTAGACTGGATTGTGAAGGATCTGAAAGAAAAGGGTACCTCCATATTGCCAGTAATTATCTACTGCAAAACTGTGAAGGCAGTTGGCAGAGTGTTCTGCCATTTGAAGGGGGAACTCGGTGTAGATTCCTGGGTTGACAGAGACCCTGAGAAAAAGACTGAAAACCTGCTGATAGGCATGTTCCACAGCCAGACACTCCCTGAGAATAAGAACAGAGTGCTGTCCTCTCTGAGTGGTCAAGGTAGCTGCAGAGTTGTCGTGTCAACAACAGCTCTTGGGATGGGCTTACATTTTCCCAATGTATCACACATTGTGATGTATGGGTTACCTAATGACGTTGAAGCCATGGTTCAGCAGGTCGGGAGGGCAGGCAGAGGTGGATCGCAGGCACATGCAATTGTTTATGCTGTCCCACAGCATTCAAAGCTTGACCCAGCAGTTAAGACAGTACTAGAGACTGGAGTCACTAGTTGTCTGCGGAAAGCTTTGTACTGCCATTTCGAGGAACACACCACATCTCTTGATCCATCTGTGCTGCACGTTCTTGTGAACCTGAAGGTTGTGGGGAGCCAATCCCCATATATGAACACTTTCAAGGGGAGGTACCATCACCTGACAAACGTAGAATGGTCACACATGAGGACAGACTTTTGATCAGGGACCTGTTACAGACCAACAGGAGAAGTTTAGTTTGGGACCATACAAACATACTTTACACAGTCGACACAGCCTGCACTGGTTTCATTGATGCTGTTTTAGAACAGTGTACACAGATATTTGACTTGGAATTCATTATCCATAATCTACCTATATTCAAACTGGAACATGCAAAAGAAATACTAAGAATTATGCATGAGGTTTTTGATGACCTCGAACAGTCAAAAATAATTGTTTGATGACAGTGTTGTTCAGGATGACCGTGTTCAGGTTGACATGTACTACACTGGTTACTTTGATGAAGAGGATGAGAATGAGGAGATACAATCATCAGCAAGTAGCTTGGAATCAGGCTTGTCAATGTTGAAGATCTCAAACTAGCTTCAAATTGAGCCTCAAACTTCTAGCTTCAGGGTCCTGTTGTGCAAAAGCCTGTTTTACCTGTTATATTTATACCTTTGAATAAAATTGACATTGTTTATACTTTTCTACCCTTTCTAACCCTAACCCTAACACTTTTTGCATTTTAAAAAGAAACAATAAGACATATGTCAATAAAGATTTTTAATACCTCCACATAATAGGTATTTAATATTTAATATCTTATTTAAACCTTGCACAACAAAAACAGCATTGTCATTGCCTACCGCGGTCCATGCCGACGCAGAACCACACAGACGGATGGACCGTGGTCCACCGCGGACGCCGACCACACCGGGCCCGAGACCAGATGGACATCCCAGCTCTGGTGAGTCCACCCTATGGTCTCGAGCCACACATGACGCGTTCCTACGCTTCCGTCGCAGACCCTCGCGGTCGCGACTGGGCCCCTCGGGACCCTTCTCCGCAGGGATGGGCTGCCCCCGCGCGACCCGTCAGGGACCGGTCCCCCTTCAGATCGTCCCGACGGCCTCCTGGTTTCCCGCCCCGGGCCCACAGACCCGCGCCGATGCAGCGACGCCAGGAGCAGCCGCGCCACCGCCGCGGCTTTGACGCCCATCCCGTCTTCCGCCCTGACGTTCGGGACCGGGATTTCTTCACCGGTGACCAGGGACCTCGTCACTGCGTGCCCCCACGTCCCGGTCCCAGGCCCCGCAACCGCCCGCGTCCCCCCAGACGTCCCAGGCCTACGGAAACCGCCGCCGCAGCTAACGCCGCGCGCTCGGGGCCTGCGCGCCTGCCGCCCACGCACGCTAGGCCTCAGGTCCCTAGCGCCCAGCGCTCCACGGACCCGGATTTCGCCGCTAAGAACCGGCTCGTTATGGCTGCCATCAAGGCGGCACACCACCTCGCCAACGCCACCGGACCGCCTCCCCGTCATCTCCAGGCTGACCCAGGCCCTGATTGCTGCCATCCGCCCCGCGGTCCCCAGCGCCGCCACCCTGGCCCTCCTGGAGGGCAACGCGCGCAACTGGGCACACACCACCACCATTGTGCTCAGGGACCACTATGAGGCCGCCGTCGGGGAGAAGGTGAGTGCGGTCTCCTTTCTTCCCGATCCCACGTGGAGGAGGAACTTTGAGGTGGCCTCCTCCTGGGCCAACAGACAGTTTGGAAACCGTCTGCGCCCCGAGACCCTGGAGAGCGTCCGGGACCGACTCCGACGGACGCCGGACGCCCCGGGTCCCTCCGGGATCTCCGCGACCGCCGCCGCCCCCCTGCCGCTGCCGCCGCATCCTTCCTCCTTGGCCCCGCCCCCTCTCTCCGGCTCCTACGTCCCCGTTACGGACCGCGGTGTTGGCTACCGCGACGATGACCCACGTGGAACCGGAGCCCCGCCTACCCTCCCGGGACCGCTCGCGCTCTCTCTCCCTCTTCTCCTCCCTCTCCATCCCCTTTTCCCCTCCCGCCCGCCGCCCCCCTCTTGTCCCCCCTCCCTTCATCTCTCCCTTCTCCGTCCAGGTCCCTCCCTTCCCTTCCTCCTCCTCCTCCTCTTCCTCCTCCTCGCGCCTTCCGGCACGACACCCGGATATGGGTTTGCCCAGGCCTACGCGACCACGCCCCTTCGGACCTCCCCGGCGCCTTCCGGCACGACACCCGGACATGGGTTTGCCCAGGCCGACGCCCCTGGTGACGCTGTCCCCACAGCCACGCCCTCCCTCGTCGTCCCCGCCCGGGCCTGCCTGGCCTTCGACCCCCCGCCCGACGACGTCCCCCTCCTCCTCGCCACCCCGGACACACCTACCAGGAGGCCGACTCGTCACGCCAACACCACCAGTAAGCACGCCGATTGGTCCCTGCAGGCAAGAGAAATACACCTCATTCTGGGCGACTCGAACCTGTCCCGCTTCCCTCCACACCTGAGGCCGGGCCTCCAGGTCGAGAGCTTCCCCGGGGCCACCTTCGCGCACGCTGCTTCCGTCCTGGGTAAAACCGCGGTCTCCCCTCACGTCCTCAAGGTCGTCCTGGCCTTCGGACTCAACGACAGGTCGCACAAGACCGAACCTACCACCGTGCGTAACCTGCAGCGTGCAATCAAAATGGCCCGCGCGGCCTTCCCTCGTGCCAGCGTCCTCGTACCCGAGGTTAACTTCTCGCGCTCCCTCCCGCACAGGGAGCAAGATAACCTACGGCGTCTCAACGAATATATCGCTTCGCGTTGCGCGTCCGTCCCCGCCCTGTCCAGGAACTCATTTGTTACTGAGCGGGACGGAATACATTGGACGCGCAACACGGCCGCTCTTGTTTTGGACCACTGGACGAACGCGTTAAACTAATTGCTCCCGCGCCCGTCGATACGCACGATGGGAGCAAATCGGTCATCAACTTGTCCAAGTCCTTTGTGTTGACCGCCGCCCAGTTCTCCGTCCTCGACAGGGGTCTCACCTTCGTCCCCTCTAAGGGCACCGACTCCCGTGATGCTCTTCACCAGGTCCGCTCCGACCTACAAGCGTATCACAGGAGGGTGAGACTCGCGGTCCATTTTGAGAACCACCCGCCCTCCGTCCCGCCCCCTTTTATGCCCAAATCTGATTGGGTTCCGCCCGAAAATAACATCCCCTTCGAGCTAGCCCTTATGATCGACTCGGACCTCGCTTTCTTCCGGGAGTCGTTCAAGATCCGCGCGCCACGTGACAACCTCGACCCGGAGGAGACCGAGGCCCCTTGTCGAACTGCGCAACAACCGCGACATCGTTATAAAACCCGCGGATAAGGGCAGCGCCGTAGTGCTCCTGGACAGGGAGCAATATCTGTGGGAGGGCTACAGGCAACTCAACGACGCGCGCTATTACGCTAAACTAGATCGCCCCGTGTACGTGGACACCGTGCCGATCGTCGCGCAGATCGTAGATTCCCTCCTGCGTCGTAAGTTTATCACGTATAAACAACGGGATTACCTCGTCGGCGAATCAGAGCCCAGACCGCGGCTGTTCTATATGCTCCCCAAAATTCATAAGGACCCCGCGGCCTGGAGCAGGCCCTTTGAGGTCCCGCCCGGTCGCCCGATCGTTTCCGACTGCAGTCGTGAGACCTATCACACGGCCGAGTACATCGATAGTTACCTCTATCCTCTCTCGCCACGCGAGCTACGTGAAGGACACATATGACTTTGTACAAAAGGTCAAAGGTCTTCGGGTGCCGGCTCAGTCTCTCCTATTTACGATGGACGTCGACAGCCTTTACACAAATATCGACATAGCCGGCGGCATGCACGCCGTTCAGGACGTCTTCCAGCTTCACCCGGATGCCACGCGACCTGACGCCGAACTCCTGCGCCTGCTCGAGATCAACCTCACTAAAAATGATTTCGTTTTTAACGGGGAGTTCTTCCTACAGATAAAAGGCACGGCCATGGGGAAAAAGTTTGCGCCGTCCTACGCAAACATTTTCATGGCCCAGTGGGAGGCCTCGGCGCTCGCGTCCTGCCGTAAACGACCCCTGTGCTACTTACGTTACCTGGACGACGTCTGGGGCGACTGGCCCCACTCGCGTTCAGAGTTCGATGATTTCCTCGCCGTCCTCAACGCACACGATCCCTCGATCACGTTGAAGTCCTGTACGAGCGTGTCGTCGGTCGACTTTCTTGACACCACCACATTTAATGGCCCCGACTTTGCGACCACGCTCACGCTGGACGTCAAGGTTTTCTTTAAACCAACGGACACGCACGCCCTGCTGCACGCGTCAATCTTTCATCCGAAGCACACCTTTGCGGGGCTCCTCAAATCCCAACTGCTTCGCTTCTCGCGCATATGCTCCAGTCGGACTTCATGGCGGCCGTCAAGACCCTCTTCACCGCGTTGGCACCGAGAGGCTACTCGCGGTCCGCTCGCCGCGCCGCCCTCAAGACATATAAGGTCACCAGACCGCCCGTCGTCGGCCCCCGTCTGCCGCTCATCACTACTCACTCGACGTCATCCGCGTTCCTGGCGTGCCGTGTCAGAGAACATTTTAAGTGGTTCCAAGATGTCACCGCGTTGTTGCCCAGACACGGGATCATCGCGGCGTACAGAAAAAACCGCAATCTCAGGGACCTGCTCGTTAGGGCCAAAATGCCACCTCGGACCGAGCGCGGGTCCAACAGACGCTCAGAGTTTTACCTCTACCGCCCCTGGGCTCGGAACCCACACACCGGCGCCGTGTTCGCCACCCAGAGGCACTCCGGCCCCGCCACGTCCAACTGCGTGTACCTTATCCGCTGCCTCACCTGCGGTGTGCAGTACGTGGGTGAGACCGGTAACACCCTCTTGACGCGCTTCACGCAGCACAGATACAATGTCCGGCGCGGCAAAGAAACTCACCTCCCTCTGGTAGAACACTTTGTGCTCCATGGGTGGGCTGCCCTGTCGGCCACTGTGCTCCAATCAAATCCTGGCTGGTCACTTGCCAGGCGGCGCAGGGCCGAGAGGATCTGGATATACAGACTCGGCACCTTGCACCCTGTTGGCTTGAATGTGGGAGTGGGGAGGGGATCCCGCAGGGTCATTTGATGATGGCGCGTGCACCCGACATCGCCGCCTTCGGCGGCAACGTCTTTAATTGTGATCCTAACACTTTTTGCATTTTAAAAAAAACAATAAGACAGATGTCAATAAAGATTTTGAATACCTCCACATAATAGGTATTTAATATCTCCATCATTGCTAATGTTTGAACATACACTTTGAACATATAACCAATAAGAAAACACGCACAAAAATAATGGTTTCAAGAAAGTTGACAATAAGACACTTATATTAAAAAAGATTTAAAAAAACAATTATTTACAAATTTTACATACATCACTAATCAAATGGGTACATTCCTCCACTCCATCAGTTTGGACTTCATCCAATTCCATAATTCCAGGTAATTTAGCTTTCCCAATAGGTTTTTTTGGAAATTTGGGAAAGCTGTAAACTGTCTGCCTGGGTGATGTTGAAAAAGGTGAGTCTCTCTGAAAACTTCGACCAGGGTTAAAATGTCCTCCTGTTCTCGGGCTACATGATGCATGCCAGTCGGCCTTGTCCGCTCCAGTTCCGAGTCCGTTTTGTCCATTAGCTCCTTGAGGGTGCCAATGGACTGACTGATCCTGGCTGCTGACCGTTCAGACAGGTTTGATCCCAAGCCTCTCATGAAGGATTTCAGAAAATTGTTAAGGTGCTCCAGATGGAGGTCGAGAGGAATATTTTTCCCCTTTCCCCCTCGACCATTCCAAAACCGGTTCCATATGACACTGTGTGCCATGCGTGGGGACAGAGTGAGATTTACCTGCAGTGTAAGAAGAAAGGTGCTGTAGGCGTAATGGCTGTGTCCATATGCTTTATAAAAAAGCAGGGCAACTTTATACAGTCTCATTATCCTATCACCATCACCTTCTCTTACACCGTCCTGCATGTTAAGCAGGAAGAATCCAAAGCCAAGTCTAGCTTCAGTGTGTTTTTTTTTATGGTCTTCGTTTGCTGGACTTGTATGTTGTGGAGTAGGGTCCAATGGAGCAACAAGATTGTGTATCTTGTACTCATGGGTTACCCTTGCCTTGCTGTATATGTACATATTGCCACACCCGTCCGCACGACACTGAAACTGCTGCGGCTGTGTCGAAGCCTGCCTCTGGCTCGCAGCTTCTGTAATGCCCGTCATCATTACGAAGGTGTCCACAACCTGTCCCACCTTCTCATGCAGCCAGTCTCTCCTCAGTTGTGGCAATCCCTCGCTGACATCCACTGGGACAAACCCATCTGGAATTTCTGTAAGCACACAGAATAAAATGTTTAACTTCTCACCACCATCACCACAGTAGTGTAAATGCATATTTTAAGTAAAATAATATTGGTACTAACTTTTATCAAAGTGAATTACAATTTGAACAATTAACTATAACAGTAGTAACATATACATGTTTTTTTTGTGATAAATGCTAGTTCTCAACTATGAATGTGTGCTTTACCTGTGACATCCTGCAACCCAAAGTGTTCCATTGCAGCAGCCAGGAAGAGTGCAGTTGTGTCCTTACGCACAAATTCCTTGTACGCATTATAAGCTGCATGGGGACCTTGTTTCGCATTGCTGCACCTATGTAACAGAAATATGTAGTTTAGCAAATGGCTGTCATAGATTGCTTAGTGTTATTCTGTCCATCTCTCAGACATTTACATTTATTAATTTAGTGGACGCCTTCATCCAGTCATTTATTAGGTCAATTATATAACAAGGGTAATGATATAGGGCATTGAACCCACAACAGTTTTGCTGAACAGGTCCTTAACCTCTACACTTCCACTAATTTGCTCACACATTTCAAATGTCTTTATTTGTGTCCGCATTTATAAAATACATTGCAAGGGCACAAATATTTTCAGTTGCTTTTGATGCCCTACATCCTCGAAACAACATGTTGCAGTACTTGAGTCAAACATGCACATAATAGACAATACATACACATGACCTTATTCTGCACACAGTCTGTTAACAGACAGAAAATCTATGGGTACAGAAAACACCTCCTCCTCCAAATAGCTCGGCTGCCTATAATGGAGGAGATTGAGCAATATGTTGCAAGCTGCTTGGCTTTACATTTGGACAACCTCATAATTCTCAAGCCTCTGACCACCAGCCTGTGGACATGACCTAGGCTGCCGAAAATAAAAACGATAAGCTGGCATTTATAGCCTAAATGTATGATAGCTTGCACCCAGGGCCGGATTAACACTTTCTGAGGCCCGGGGCTAATTACCCGGGTGAGGCCCTTCATATCATGATGTTCTGACGCATGACCTCACACAAACCCACTGACACATCAGCGTACACAGTAGGCCTACCAATCTATGACAGACTATTTAAAGTGAACTGGTAATATGATTTCAATTCAATTAAATTCATTTCAATTCAAGGGTAGCTTTATTATAATTGCAGTAGTGTTGACAAAGCTGACAGAATGAGGATGGGGAAACAAAATGTATCTGAATTGGCCTACTTGAAAATGTAGGAAAAAAGAAAGTATGAAATTGGTGATTTGGTGACTGGCAAATCATTACAGAAAAAGTAATAGGCCCTACAATGCATTTGCTATCAAGTACAGCAAGTTAGGCCCAGCCAACTGTTTTTTGAAAGTTACTTAATTTATAGAAATGCATCCTGTTTTTGTAAACTCATCAAAAACTATAAAACAATGTAGGGCCTATTGTAGGCTATTAAACAAAGGTCAATGAAGGCCCCGGCTATGGCTCAAACGGTTTGGGCATTGAATGGTTAATTTACTCCGGGAGTAACGCCCTGGTACATGTCCGGTTACGCACAACAAACCCCAAGCAAGAAGACAGGCAGGAATGTGCGATGCAACATATTTGGGGTGAACTGTTTGAAATGTGCACACAAACAAGCTAAAACTATTTTACACATTAATGGGGCTGGGTCATATAGAGGAGGCCGCGGCGGCAAACATGACTCACCAAGGGACTTCAGAAGGCCCGTCTTCTGCTCTTCTTCCGTGCGAAATCATTAATGAGTTCCTCAAAGTCCATTTGGGCCAGCATGTCGTGCTCAATTGACATTAAAGTCAGATTGTTAAGTTTCTCCTCCAACATTGTCGTTCTCAGCCTGTTCTTGATAATTCAAAATTACCCACTGCTTCTTCTCCATCACTTGTTTCCTCAGATTGTAGCACTATTGCTAGCAGACTGGCTAGTTGGGCTGGTTAGTTGGCTAGCGGTGGTTGGATGCTCTCCGTCACTGACAGTTGTATCTTTGTTGGTGGTAGCTGCTACAGCGGGCTGATTACTCCTCCACATGTTGGTTAATTTGGGTGTTTTCTGTAATAATTCTTTCGCTCTTTCCTTTTTTATTTCATCTAATTTTCGTTTTTTTGCTCCGCTCTCGTGTTTCCTTTGGCCCGGCATTTTCGCTCGTTTTTTTTTGTTTTTTTTATGGATATTTGTCATTTGACCTTCAGCGACCGGAGGCCCCCCTAGCGGCGAGGCCTGGGGCTACAGCCCGGTCAGCCCATTCGTTAGACACGGCCCTGCTTGCACCAATGGTTGGTATTTCACCTGTTTAGTAAGGAAAGCTTCCTCTAAACTTGAGTCAAAAGTGCAACCAACTTCCCATAGGAAAACCTCTCGGTTATTCTCATCAATCACAATGACATCCGGTTTATTTGCTGTTATACCTTTAAATACATGGGGGTCATTGCATTCGCACCACACACACACACACACACACACACACACACACACACACACACACACACACACACACACACACACACACACACACACACACACACACACACACACACACACACACACACACACACACACACACAGTGAAAACCATACCATGCATTACCATGCATAAGTTGAAATACTACCTCGGAGAACAGCAGGGCTGCGTTCATGATAGCAGGACTGTATTCCCCATCCCATAACAACCCAATTCATGAACTATCCAGTTAATTCATGTTAACTGGATTTTTGTGAAACAACTGTGGAAAGCATGGTCAACAAAATGTTATTATAATCATTGTAATTAACAACAGCTTTGTTTAGAATGCAAATAAAAGCTTAAAAACTAATAATTGTACAGTATGTAATCATGGTGTTGCAGATAGCAGACGTTGTACCTCAACCTCGTCATGTTGGCAAGAAGTGTGCCATGGTCTTTTGAGGATGCACCATCATAGAAAATCCGATGATAGATCTTTATCAACATCGAAGACTTGTGATTAGCAAAGGATTAACACAACTTTACACACAAGCACTTGAAGTTATCTAAAAAAAAAAATCTAAAGTAGTGGTGTGATTTTGTTACTAATCAACATTTTTCTATAGTTTCTTACTCACTTCAAAGAGGTTTCTGATGGCATGCCAGTCCTCAAACCGACCTTCCAGTCGGTCTTCCTTTGTAGCACCATCTGAGAAGGCCCACTGTATGTTTCTGCAGTTCCCCTCAGTCAGCCGGTCACCTCCTACTTAAACACTTGACAACCCGTCCGGTCCCTTGGGCACATACCTAAATGGATAACACACAAATGGTGGAATTATACATTTTATTAAAGCCCTTCTTCTGCCGAAGACTGACAGTGGAGCCTGATTATATACTTACTCTTTCTGAAGGTGGCGAAGTGTGTCCACCAAATCAGACGTTTTGTTTTCATTTTTGAAGAGTAGTCCCAGAGGGTACTTTGAGAATAAAGAAAAAAGATGACATTGCAGTAATGTTTGAGTTCAAAGTATGTGTATTTAGTTTTGTTTTTTTTGCAGATTTAACTCATAACTTACATCTGTGGAGCGCATAGCCATGTCATCTGTATACTGATGTGGTATGTGGTGAACCACTAATGGCTTGAATGGTTTAAAAACAGCCAGGTACTGCGTAAGGATACGGCTCCCAAGAACAATAAACTCACGCCGCATGTAATCCTGGGTTTCTAGTCCGGGGAGTGAGTTGCCACGGTAGTATTGACGGATGTCATGGTCTGGTTTGGCATTGTCAAGGTGATATGTTTGGATCAATTCAATTCAATTTTATTTGTATAGCCCTTAATCACCATTACAGTCTCAAAGGGCTTAACAGGCCAAATATTTGTGACACCCCCCTTTACCCATGCCCCCACACGGGCAAGAAAAAACTCCCTTGAATCAGCAAGGAAGAAATCTTGAGAAGAAACGCAGTGTAGGGGATCCCTTCTTCCAGGGATGGTCAGGAGTGCAATGGGTGCCACAATTGGCATACAGGTAAATACATGTACATCATATTAAAATGGTGATGGGGTTCTGGCCGGTTATCCATGAGGAGAGTCCAGGCATCCAGTCCAGCACCCGCAGCACGCTACAACTGACAGAACAGATCCTATCTTTGACTGCAATATGGTGAATCCAGTGTATGGATTTGTTGTTGTGGTGGCTGGACTGATGATGTACACGCATGAAAAAGTCCAAATTGTCAAATATAATAGAATATGTTGGTGGAGGAGTGGGGTGTGTGATTGGAAAAGTGGAGGAGCTCAAGCCCAGCTCTGCTGCTTCAGAGTTACTTAAACTGCTGAAAGGCAGTACGCTTTGAGCCATTTCATCTCCTGGAAAAGAAAAAAAGTAAAGACAATGAATTGATTATTATTTATCAAAAGATAGACACAATATTCAAGATGACACAGCATGTGATGTGTAAGTTGTGTTTCTATATTTCAGTAATTTGTCACCTCACCTGACATGAGAAGCTCATCCATGTGTTCACCAACTGGGTTTAGTGGCCCCTTCGGATCACTTGTTCTTTGGTCTTCGCTGGTGTCCACTCTCTGACCAACAAAGTTCCCTTCCGCTTCAGAGTTCAGAAAATCTTCATTCTGTACCTTTAACATTTTTAGAGAGCCCCCACATAGGAGCGCCAACTCCTTCTGCTTCTCTATAGAATTGTGGTGAGTAGTTGTTATTGCCATTTTGTTCAGCCTTTCAAACACAGCTTTTTTTGCCCCGCCATAATGCAAAATACTACCTAGGTAGTATGCAAAGGCTGACAGGCGTGGTTGTCTCCCTCTCAAGGCAATGGAAGCTGCTGCACAAGTTGCAGCTTGAGAGTGGTTGCTGACAGTTGTTAGAACTGAGAAGAGGAATGGTGAAAAACCTTTAAGGTCTGTCTCTAAGCTTGTAAATGAAAAGGCTTTCAGATCATCTGGAGATGACTTCCACAGGATGAAACCGTTGGTCGGATTAGAAATGCGTTTGCATTCGTTGGTTATTAGCTCCAGGATGTGCACCTTGATTTCCTCAGCTAGGTGTTTATGTTTCAACATTAACTTTGCAGCTGTTGTCCATTTCTTCTTATTAATGCTGTTCACTATTGAGGCTTCTTCTGGACAACATACCTTGGCAACAGTCTGTGAAGGGTAATGGGTGACAACCTGAAATATAAGATAATGTATCAGTGTGGATAATTACAGTATAGCCTATTAAGTATAATGTGCATTGGCAATAAATAGGAATATACAGACTGTTAAATATGGTGACCCCAGATGCAATTGCAGAGCAAGGTCAGTGGAATACTGCCCAACCCCCACAGAGGTGCAGAGCACAGAAGTGGGGGTTGGGACACACTTTTGACCACTATACAATTATATCCATTACAAAATGAAGTTCTCACATCTTGATAAAGTGAAAGAGACCACACACACATCATCGGGTGCAAGTTCATCCTGGTAACATTTGCTAATACTACACCTGGCCTGACTCAAATTCACACTACATTTTAATCATAGGTAAATTACACTGAAATGAGGAGTGTGGGATTGCATACGTGTTTATCACATTGGACAATAAACACGACTCACTTTACACACATGAAAAACTTGGCAATCGAGGTTATAGCCATAGTCATATCATAAGAAGTAGAAATGTATCAACAACAAGCTTACCTCTGTAAGGCTTTTTCGCGTTTTTGTAATGGTTGGTGTTAACGGATTGGGGCAGAACTTCTTCAGAGCCCTGGGCGTCTTGGAGGGAGTTGGCTCCCGGTCTCTTTTCTCTGGTGCCTCAGATGAACACGCTTCTTCAGCCTGGGCTCCTTCGTCGTCTGTCCACTTCTTAAACACGGACATGTCGCGTTCCAAACGTGTTATTAAGTTTGTACATGGCCGACACATGCGATACGATTTGTTTGATGTGTTTTGGAGTTGAAAGCCTAAACGGAGTACTTGTTCGTACGTGCATGTACTTTTACTTTTTGTCTCAAAAATGATGACCGTGTTGCCAATTTGTCCGTGTATCCTTAATTTTTTTTTGCAAAACCGGCATAAATCGTTTATGTCCATCTGGATGAATTTCTTCTTTTCTTGAGAATAGCTGTGCGTCGCACAACATACGTCACATACTACGTTGCTCTGATTGGTTTTAGGTCTATCCAATTGAGCAAAGAGGCATTTTCCTTCCTGGTTCCGCCCTATAATCACAGCCCAATGGTTCGGTCTCACACTCATATTCTGACTAGAATTATGAGTATGACATCGCCAGGCTAGAGAGTCATAGGATTAGTCAAGAAAATATCAGATTCTGCAAAGCAGGGCTATGGCCATATAGAACCTGGCAACAAAACCAGGCGAGGCACTATTAGGCGAGGAGCATTGATTGACAATTTGAATTGATTGGGGTAATTTGTTGTGTCTTGTCTAATCTTTCGGGAACTGTCGTCCCATTGGAGTAAGGAGGGGGAGAGGAGGAAAAATATTTAAATACTATACTTAAAAAAAAAAAAGAAGTAATCTTGTGAATAAACCACCATGTATTAATCTGTTTTCTCAATGTTATTTAATCTTTTCAATAAACATCTTCCAATCTTCAAAACAGGCAGAACTCACGAAGACACACTCATAACAATAGACCTCTGAAGAATAAGTCCCTGTTTCCTCGGTCAAAGGTCTATGGGAAATAATGGGGCCGGGTTTTTTGATCGTACATAAAATGTTTTTGATCGTACATAACAAAAATCCAAAAACCAAAAAGGTTTTCGGATTGTCGGTGCCGTTAAAGTAGTGAACGATCCTAAATGATACTTTTAATGGCACAGACAATCCAAAAACAACAAAATTGTATGCCTTCATACTTTTATAGGCTTTTATCTGCTGTACTGTATAGAACGATGTCTGAAGGACCAGATAGTTAGTGATGTCCACAGCCTCGATTGTCGGCAAATCCTTAGGTTCTACCGAAAACTCACTCTTCTTTATAAGATACGGATCACGGCAAACATATTTACTAATTAATTGTTTGTATCTTTGTCTAGAAACGGGCTCTAAATCCTTACAATACGGACTCTATGTAACGGTTTCCTCCATAGGCGTAATCGCCATTTTTACTTCCTGACCTCCATTTGAAATTACGCCCCTTTCGCACGTCATCATAATCACGTGACTGAAACCCACATATTGACAAAAGGTAGCATTTCATTTGAAGGGATATGTAGGCTAGGCCCAGAGATTTGGCCCTGCCCCTCAGAGATAACTTTGTTGAACTTGTGGTGGTAGCATATGACCCAGATAGCGGCAGATGTTATTTCACTGTGGAAAATCTTCCCGGGAGCCATTCATTCCAGCTCCAGAACGCTACGAAGGAGACCTGGGATCCTGTCGGTCCTTCCTCCTTCAGTGCTCCTTGGTTTTCGAACTACAGCCCCAGACCTACCCCATCGATAAATCACGGATTGCCTACCCGATTGGTTCCTTGTGAGGCGAGGCGCTCGCCTGGGCGGCAGCCGTGTGGGAACGTGGTTCCGCTGTGAGTTTTAACTATTCCGCCTTCACCGAGGAGATGCGGAAGGTTTTTCGATCACCCGGTCCGGGGAAAGGAGGCCTCTCAGCGTCTTCGCCAGGGATCCCGCAGCGTCGCCTCCTTCGCGGTTGAGTTCCGCACCCTCGCGGCTGAGAGCGGCTGGAACGAGGAAGGCCTGCAGGTTTTTTTTCTAAGTGCGCTTTCCGATGACATCAAGGACCAGCTGACTTCTCGGGAGGAATCCGCAGATCTGGATGAGTTGATCGCTCTCTCCATTCGGTTTGACAATCGTTTGCACGAACGCCGCAGAGAGAGAGGTTCACGCCCAGTCTCCACGTACACGTCGAGCCATCTGCAACACCTCGGCCCTCTCCTTCGTCTTTCGCTCCACTCCGCCGCGAGCGGGGACTCTCTCCCGAGCCCAT
Source organism: Gadus chalcogrammus (assembly GCF_026213295.1). Lineage (NCBI taxonomy): Eukaryota > Metazoa > Chordata > Actinopteri > Gadiformes > Gadidae > Gadus > Gadus chalcogrammus. The sequence goes on from NC_079418.1 coordinate 3,277,663, forward strand.
GCAAATCGGACACACGCATCTCTCCCCGATGAGAGGGAACGCCGTATGCGCTCCGGTTCCTGTCTTTACTGTGGTCAGGCTGCCCCTCGCTTTCGGGAGAAGAACGGGCTTGCCAGTAACCCGAGGGATCCTGGCGAGCCGCTCCCGTAACCCCTCGGTCTCCCGTCCCCTCCTGGAAGCTGTCCTCCTGTGGCAGTTTTATTGATCGGGAGTTCGTTCATCGATTAAAGATCGACACGGTTCCGCTTGAACTCCCAAGCGCTAGACGGGAGGACACTCACGCGGGTGGAGCACTATACCGTTCCTGTAAACCTACTCGTTTCAGGGAACCACCACGAGTCCATCTCTCTTCTGGTGATTAACAGCCCCTTCTCCCCGGTCGTTTTGGGTTACCCCTGGTTTAAGACCCACAACCCTCAGATCAATTGGGGAACAGGTTGTGTAATGTCCTGGAGTACACACTGCCTGTCCCAGTGTTTGCGGTCCGCCCAGTCACCTCATTAGTTCCGCCTTCGTTCCCCTCCACGGAGCCGTGGTCTTCACCAAGCTTGATCTGCGCAACGCATACCACTTGGTCCGCATCCGGGAGGGAGATGAGTGGAAGACCGCTTTCAACACACCTTTGGGCCACTTCGAGTACCTTGTTATGCCCTTCGGACTCACCAACGCCCCGCTGTCTTCCAGTCCCTGGTCAACGATGTCCTCCGGGACATGTTGAACCGCTCCGTGTTTGTTTACATCGACGACATCCTTATCTTTTTCGAGATCCGTGGAGGAGCACCGGGTTCACGTCCGGAAGGTTCTACAGCGATTGCTGGAGAATCGACTTTATGTCAAGGCGGAGAAGTGCGACTTCCACGTGCCATCCGTCTCCTTCCTGGGCTACATAATCGGTCAGGGCCAGATAAGAATGCACTTGGGTCCCCACGTTCTGTTCCATAACAGTATTATGGTGGGATTTATTGGTTGAATTGCAAACATTAGATCAATGTTTAATCAATGTTGTAAAACAGATAAGGCGGGACGCACGAGGAATGGCGGGTACTGCTAGGTGAGACCATTAAGATGAGGGGTTTCATTATATTTTTGATTAAACACAATGCTGTGGACAATGGATAGTGATGTTTGTTTTTTTAACATGTATCTTAGGTTATGTGTGTAACCTGTAAGAGAACAAATAAAAACAAGTAACAAAAAACATATCTCGCCACTTGATTGGAACAGTTTCTAGCTGCTACCGTTACTGTTACAGAACTCCAGCGCCATTTTGAGTGACTGCTTTCCTCATACCCACTCCCGCTCGTGGTAAGTTTTAACTGAATTATGTTTAAAAAAACATGCTGTTTGTTTGGGCACACTGACGTTAAATGGAAACGTTAACTCAATAAGGGAATGACCATGACTCAAAAAGGGAATGACCATGATTGGTTTACGTGAATAGAGCTAGTTATCAGTTAACGCTAGCTACAATTTAAACAGTTGCTGTAGTGACAACAAGTCAACGATATTGTTGCAAAAGTGCGAGCAGAGATGATGGTAAAGTTCACAGAAAACGTAACGTGTTCAATGCGTCCATAAACAACAGCAACCGTTCAAATGGTACCTAGGGTTAACTACTAACTGCTGTTCTGCTTATCTCTCCCACTCTGCTTCCGGCTCACACACGGACCGGCCCCCCCTTCCACTCACGTAACTTTTTTAAATCCCCTACGGCGGAAACCGAGGAGCTTGTATGCAAGCAGAAGACAAATGGCTCCATAGTTTGGAAATGTTTTGGGTACAAGGTGTCTGACGAATGACAGAATCAGGTTTTTTGTAGAGAGTGCTTCAAATCTGTCGAAACTAAAGGGTTGAGTACGACCAACCTCTTCCATCACTTGCAGCAGCACCACGTGCTCAAAAATTCGTGCAGCGACCCAAAATCTTAAGCTGTCTCGACATTAATTATTGTTTATTCAGATAAAAGGAAAAAAAAGCAAAGAAAAAAGCAATTGTCCCAAAATGATTACGGACTCTCGGACACCCGCCGGAGTGTCCGGCGTGTGTCCGCTAGTAACTACTAGCCAGACATTAATGAGGCATTGGGCAAAGGGGCAGTAGCCCCAGGCCCTTGCCATTAGGGGCCTCCGGAGCGGTAATTTAAATGCTTGTTTATGTGCTTTTAACCCTTATTGAGTGGTAATGTTTAAGTTTGGGAGAGGGGAGGGGGGTATGAAATTAAACATGACGGACCTGGTATTAGCTTTTGCATGTTCTATGCAATTACTGCATTATATTATATTGAATTATATTACATCACATTAAATTATATACTGAGAAATTAAGGTGGTGATAATGAGGGGTCCTCATGCTCGGTGTTAATGAGTCTAAACAGTGTGGGTTTTAGTGATATTTTACCTGATACTGACAAAGTTATAAAGTTGATTTAGGGTGCTGCTCTCATACAGTCTACCCCTGTGTTCCAATACCCATACTTCCCGTACTTACTTAGGCTCCATCCTAAATGAATGGAGCCTATAGTAAGTACGGAAAGTATAGGTATTGGAACACCGGGTTTGGCTGCTTGATGCCAATATGGCCGCACATACTTCTAGAATGCTTCATCAGTGCCTCAAATCTTTACTTTACCTACCTAGCAGCTTTAATTGCAACAGTTGTTTGCAGCACATTGATTTTCTCTCTTCTCCTTTTCAAGATCCAAGACAAGCAGAATCACATTGCCACCAATTTTAGGTTTGTACACTGGCGACAGCATCTGAATAATTTCTACGATAATTGGGCATCTTGCAAAGCTAAAAGACGCAAAATCAAGAAATTAGTGAGGGACACAGAGCAGGACATTCTCTTTTAATATAATTTATCAGCTGCTAATTCCAGTTTTGAAACAACAAATCCAATCACAACCTCTTCTGAGTGCCAGCTAGGTGGTTTCCCAACAACTTCTCACTTCTCACTAAACAGACCATTTGTCAACAGTGATCAGCAGGAAGATATCAACTCAGATTTAGATTGTGAACCAGTGGCTGATGAAATTGAACCTGAAAGTGACAGTGGCCCTGGCAGTGATAATGATGAGCCTAATGAAGACTTCTTAGAAACAAGCTTAAAATATTGGGCCACATCCTATTCTGTGTCTCTTGTTGCACTGTCCTCTTTGCTCTCCATCTTAATGGTGTTTCAACCCTCCCTTCCCAAAGATGCAAGAACATTACTGTGCGTTCACACCAAACGCAACGGGGCGACAAGATCCCATACAAAGTGAATGTAGAGACGCGTATCGTGCAAATTCTTCGCGAGAGAAAACCGGCGACAAGTTTAGATTTGTAGCGCCACACTTTTGCCGTGCACAGGCGAGCGTGTTCACGAGGATTAGTGGCGCGACAAATTCACTTGAGTTGAAACATTTCAACTTTGACGCAAATTTCGCATGATGACAGCCAATCAGCGTTCACTCCCTTGAGTGACGTAGCGTTCACTTCCTGATCAAGATCAAACTGCTAAATGGAGGGGAAAATTATTATTTCGGTGTGCGCTCTGGCTGTGTCAATCTTGCCTCACTGGAAAAAGAGCCCTCTGGTTCCAACAATCTATATCGCCTTGCCGGACAACTTTCATCCACTCGCCTCCCGATCCCTGCTAGTGGGTCCCCCTCACTCATCTATCGAGTGGCGGCTAACCCGGGGATTCCACCGGGCGCGTTACGGCAGCGCAACGCTGCCTTGCGAGCCAGCCGTATTCACGCGAGATCACGAGATCCCGCGATAATCCTAAACCTAATGTACTCGCCTTCCACTCCCAAAACTACTGCAATTAAATGCCAGGCTTTGTCCTTTCTGACATTGTTCTTATAAAAAGGATGATTTGAGACCCTTTGATTGATTGACTGCTGACCTGGTGCCACCGGTCATGACGTAATAATGTTGGTGTTTTATTTATTGTGTTTTATTTTGAAAATTGAGCGGAATGCTCTATGGCTTTTACTTTTTAACTTCCTGCTCTGATCGATCTGCTCTGTTGAAATTGACGCGGTTCAGCAGCGGCTCGCGGCAAAAATAGGAGTGCTACGGAATGATAGCGCTGTGGCGCGGCACGCCGCTCCTGGGACGCTGCTGAGACGTTCCGCAGCCGCGCCCGGTGGAAATGGTCTCATTGATTAGAGTGGAACCTATCTGCTGCGGTGACCGCGGCCAAGACGTGCCGCTGCCGTAACGTTGCCGTAACGCGTCCGGTGGAATCAGGCCGTAACGCTAGCCTACTCCGTCGGCCAGACCTGGTCACCATCCATCCATCCTCCTCACCAATGGTGTAGTCTATTTTATTGGAGTGGGTATACTGTGATGAATCCCTCCCAGCCTCGTACAAACCCGTCCCACGAGTGTGGGGTGTCGCACCACACTCACCAACGCAGGGGTCTACAACCCCGCTGATTTAAGAGTATAACAATTATCAACAATCATGGAAAGCTGAGTAGGTTTATCAGTTCAGTATGAACAAATAGAACACAAAAATGACAAGTCGTCCTTTGTATAGCAATAGCAAATGCTAAACAAGGACAAAATCTACACAAAATAATTTAATGAACTGTTTACAACCATGGCTAACCAGTGCATGAGAAGGAGATGACAGGAGACTAATGTTTCACTCTTTCAATTGCTCTAATTTGACCTCTTACTGTTGTTATCCAACATACCATACAGTAATTGAATTGTGTAAAAGTGTGAAATTACTGCACCTTAAAAATGACCATGAATTAGCTATACTCTCATTTGCATAGTGATTAACATTATGAATTTCAATTCTGTATACCAACTGAATGTTGGCTGACATTTACCTAACTTTTTTTCCCTCCACTCCAACCAAGGATGCCTGTTTTTAAATTCCCCAGTCTGAAAGGCTGGCCAGGGGTTCTCATCTAAAAGTAACAAGGAGATATAAAGTGGGATTAAAACATTGTCTTCTGTTGACTACTTGTTATGTGGTTTACACATTAATATGGGAGGACTGGAGTAGACACACACACACACACACGAGAAGGAGGGGCTCGGCCCGCCAACTAACGTGCAGAGATGCAGGGGCAGCTTCGCGCTTCGTAACAGAGACAGGGCAGAGTGCGAGCGCGCAGGGGGAATTTTATGAATGGTGAATGTAGGAGATAACTTCCCCTGCTTAAAGTATTTTATTGCAGTTATACCCAACCGGTATTTGCGAAAAATAAACACAGAAGTGAAAGATCTGTCACAAGACGATTAATACGTATCCGTGCACATTTTTAAGTGGGTATATGCAAATCCTGGTGCGTTCCTAGTGGGTATACGGCGTATCACGTAGACTACACCACTGCTCCTGACTCTGCATGGTCTCCCCCCAGTCAGTTTTTTCCCTGGTCCATCTCCTCCTGTCTTGCCGTGGGTAATCCTGGTCTACACCGCTGTCATCCATCTCTGTGCACCAGGCCCGCGGCTAGCCTCTATCGCTGAGCTGTTGCTCCCTCCGCCCGGCAGCATCATGCTCACCTATTCACCTGCACAGCTGTTTGGTCTTTTCAACTACTCCCTTCCATCATCCATTTCAGTCATCAAACAACTTGGACTCCTACGTCGTCGCCGTTACATCCACAGGAGCTCCCGCCGTGGATTTGTTTTGTCCCAGCACGGACTCTGCATCCCATTCACCCGGTCACCTGTACGCTCCGTCACGCCCCTACCACGTCATCAGGACTCAGCTGCTACCGGACCTTTCAACCGTTTCCTTTCACCAGGCAGGTGAGCGGTTGAACAACCCAATGAATTTTTCTCCCTCAACCAAGCATCTCCCCCCGGTTTCAGCTACATCGCCAAACCCCGCCCCTCTCGCCTTCATTCATAAAGAGAACTATTTGATTAAAAAACTCACCCTCCCTTCAGTAGTATCATCCTTTGAATTCATTGCTTTCAAAGCCCCCTCCACCACAACAGTTATCCTCATCTACCGGCCACCAAAACCTAATCCCTCATTCCTCTCTGACTTCACTGAACTCCTCACACTAGCATCAACCCTCTCTCTACGTCTGCTGTTACTTGGTGATTTTAATATCCACATGGACTCCCCCACTTGCATGCTCTAATTTGAATTCACCACTTTATTGGAAAATTTCTCTCTTTCGCCCAACATGTCACCTTCCCCACCCATGACAAAGGACACATCCTTGACCTTGTCTGCTCCATTAATCTCCCTGTACTCGACCTCCGGCCATGCCCCTTTCCCCTCTCTGATCACAATCTTTTACGGTTCTCCATCCTCTCCCCCATCTCCCCTCAAAACCAAAACTGTCTCCTTTAATACCTCCTCACCCTGGTTCACACCTGCACTCCGCAAATTGAACGACTCTCCAAAAAAACCTCACTCACAGTCCACCACCAAGCCTACAAACTCCAAGCTTCCGCCCCCTCCACAGCACAGAAACTGCTCTCCTCAAAGTCTTCAATGACCTCCTCACCTCTGCCGACTCTGGTTCCCTCAACTTCCTCATCCTCCTTGACCTGAGTGCAGCCTTCGATACTGTAAACCACACCATCCTGCTCACCAGACTCAGCAACCTCGGAATCGAAGGAACTGCAATCAGCTGGCTTCACTCCTACCTCTCCGACAGATCTCACTTCATCTCCCTCCACAACCACACATCTGCCACAGCCACCGTCACACAAGGCGTTCCCCAAGGTTCTGTACTTGGCCCCCTCCTCTTCATCATTTACCTCCTCCCCCTTGGTCAGTTACTCCGCCATTTCTCCATGAAAGTTGGAACCAAGTTGGGTGCCAGGCAGCACCAGCATTCCAGGTGGGAGAGCGAAAGCGCCATGTTGGATTCCCCCCATCTTATGCAGGATTCCGGCAGGTGAGTTCAATCCCTCAATGAGGTGGCCAGCCAATCAGCTTCCCTGGAAGAAGAACTGAGGCCAGCAGAAGGGATGCCAGACAGCTCAGGGCCGTCAGTTACCTGATTTCAAAATATAAAAAAACTTTAACGTTAACAAACTTTGTTAATAATGGCTTATTACTGTTGTATGTTAAGGAGACATGCTTCATTAAGCAGGGCACCGGACTGCGACCAAATGGTCCCATTTTGCGACCAAAATTTGAGAGTGTGCGACCGAATTTTCCATCTGGTCGAGCATGTGCGACCAGTAAATTTGCCCTTTTTTTTTTTACCCGTGAAACGTGGAAGAGGCGCGTCAATGAATCCGGAATCTTTAGCAGGCCAATGAGTGTAAGTAGTATAGGGAATGGCCATTGGCGTCAGTTTGGTTTGAAATGTGCTGGGGACAGAGACGCATTCGGAAGTGCATTTTTAGAAGTGCTGGGTACAATGAGGATGCACTCCTTTTTCTCTCTTTAGTGCCGGTAATGAAAGGTTCTGAAAGACGGCATAACCATGTAGCTAATTACTAATGCCCTGTTTACACCTACCCGATAGTGGGCCCCGATGGTGCCCGATGGCTAAATCAGCAGCTATCGTTATAACATCGGCAAATAGCGTGGTTGCATCGGGAAACACCGTTACTCTTCCCGGGAACATCGTTAGACAACGGGAAGAAACGCTCAATGATCGGGCAACATCGGGCTACATCGGCAAAGAACGAACATGTTTGTTAATTTTGGGTCTATCGGGGTAGAATCGGTTACCAGGTGTTGCTATGGGCTAATCGGCTATAATCGGGAATAGAACGGGAGTATAACGTAAGACATCGCAAATCGTTCGGGAATTTTCCTGGGCACATCGGCTATATTCGTTAATCTTCCGCGCTTTATCGTGTTTTATCGTCTTTATATCGGCAACCTCAACACACGAAAGACCCTCGAGAACCCTAGACAAATAACGATTGTGAGTGACCAGATTGTGTTAAGGAAGACCCTCAATCTGCCACTTGGGTATAAATAGGGGGTGATGGATGGATGTCCTACTTTTATAATTACAGGGTACTTCGCCCATTTAGAACCGGCGTTCTATTATTATAAAATCGCTATTGTAATATAAATAAATATATAAATAAATATCAGTCTAAACCAGTCTCCCCTTTGCCTTCTCCCGAAATGACGTCAAACGCACTTCGGGTGTCTTCCCTGGCATAAATCGTTATGTTATCGTTATAACATCGGGTATGTGTAAATGCTACCCCGATAAATTGACCCGATCATACATTTTTAGCCCGATGTCACCCGAATCACCCCGACTTCCACACCGGTGGTCCATCGGCCATTAGCGGCCATTAGCGGGATGGTGTAAACTAGGGATGGGCATAATTAATCGATGCTCGATAATTGATCGTTAAGAAATGCGTCGATCAATTTATATTGTTATCAATCAAAAGGACGTTGTGTTGCATACTGTGAGTCTTGAAGCATTTAATTGAATATAACCCTGCCGACTGGTGGAAAGTGAATGGAAGAAATTTCCCCAGGCTGTCAAAGTTAGCGCGACAATACCTCTGCATCCCCCGCAACTTCGGTCCCGTCAGAGCGGGTGTTTTCTGCTGCTGGACTGACAGTTACAAGGCTGCGTTCGCGTCTGACCCCCGAGCATGTTAACATGCTTATATTCCTAAACAAAAATATGTAGGCTGGAGTTACTGTATGCTAAGGACAGTAGGGACAGTCACCACTGTATGTGAGTCGCTCTTCTTTTTCTTAATGTGTTGTCTCTCGCTCCGCTTTTCTTTCGGCTTGGTGCCTCTTGGAGTCGTTACATTTTGCCAAAACTGTGATATTTTAGCAACAAGTTCAGCCTTATATATGTTCAATAAGGTATTGCTTTTAGATAGACTAGTTCATGCAATTGTTTGTAAATGGGTGGCTCATCTTTTTGTTGCGAGCCTTTTCCGCGCGCCGGCTGCAGCCTATAGGCATTATATGTCAGGCTTTTCCCCCCCTTTTTTTCAACAGTTATGCAGTTTAATGCCCACTTTTAGCCTACTGCCTTTGTTTGATTATTGTTGTCCGATAAGTTGACTACTTATTATAATTGGAATAGGCTACAGATTTAGTCTTGTTGAATCGTTTCCAAACCTTTAAGAGCGCCTGTAGGCACATTGTTCGGACTGTACGAGCGCCGCATAGGCCTATAACCTATAATGCCTGTATTTATTATTTTAAAACTGTTAAACAATTGTAGGTCTTCAAGTTAACTGTATTGTATTAATGTTGGCCCATACATTATTGTTGGAATAAAGATTTCATTGATAAAAACATGCTGCATTTTGTATTTTCGGGAATTACAATATAGCCTGTAGAAAAAAGTTAATGATTAATCGATAATTGATCGATAACTCTAGCGATGCTCGATCAAGGAAATTTCTTCAAATGCCCATCCCTAGTGTAAACGGGGCATAAGGAATAAAATGTATACAAAATCTGTCTGGCACGTTTTATGAAGAAAACGTTTTCAAAAAGCATCGGACATATGACCCACTATGTTCTGCTCCATGTATCCAATGTTGACAACGTGACATGATATGGCTAAGCTAACAACATAAACAAGAGGAGCTAGGAAAGGAATTTAACTGCGTGTTTAAGTTCAGAAGGGCCAAAGGTGTGGCTACTAGTGATGCACGGGTCAGGTTTTTTTAACACCCGCCCCAACCCAACCCGTTAGGAGATCTGAACCGCCCCGCCCAGCCCGCAAAAATATGCGCCGATAATGACCCAAACCCGACCCAACCCGAGAAAAAATAAAAATAAAACCTTAATTCAGGCTTTAAGGGTTGTTCTGAATGAGCTTGTGTGGAGGAAGGCTGTGGAGCCGACCCACGGCATGAATGCCGAAGTAGGTTCGATGTACCTGTTTTATGCCCGTCGTATTTGTACAGCATCTCACACTCAAAGCAGACAACGTAGTCTGTAACGGTGTCATCGGACAAGACGACAATTTTTCCCAAACCTTGCTTTTATGGCCCACCTTCGTCACAACCTTTGCATCGCCCTTTTTAAACTTTTCTCTAATGAAGTTAGCCATCCATGTCCTCATCGGAGATCTCTAAGAGGTTTTGGCGGTGTAAACAACTACGGATACCATATAGGGAAAAACAATTCGATTAAGCAGGTGGAACGCGTCGTTGATTGAGAATTAGTGATTTCAGACTTCGACCCAAACCCGCCCGCAACCGCAATATTTTATAAATATCAAACCCGCCCGACCCACGGGTAACGGGTGTCCGCGGGACACGGGTCGACCCGCGCATCACTAGTGGCTACACACAGCACTACAAAAGTAGTCAAGATAGAAAAAGAAAAAAATATTTGTTGCACAGCTGAACGCTGTATCACATCAGGAGCTGGCTGTTCTCAATTCATAACACGCATTCCATCAAAACTAGCCTACATCAGGCATTCTGAACAAAACTCATGCACTCCCCCCCTCAATTATTCCAGAATTCAAGAATGACCAAAAGTCACTTTGTGTCAACAAGAGACTGACTCAACCGACTATCAATTGCAAGTTAAAACAGCCGACCACTTGAGTGCAAAAAACACAAAAGACCTTGCCACAGCACCAGCAAATCTTAAGCAATAAATATCGCGTCTTAACTTTATTTATGTGGCAGTGGTCTGCAGATGCATCCCGTGGTGTAGCCTACCACATCCATTTAGTTCAACAGGTTATCGTTCTGATACTGTCCATGGTACTAGCAACCTGCTCTGGTGCTTCTTACCGATGTATTCAGGCTAAAATGACTTGATTGTCTGATGCCTCATCATCCCAGCCAAAGAGTATTGGTATTATTAGTAATGGCTACTTGCTAAATCGAAAAAATAACTGCACACAGTGTGTCTTGTTCCAATGTATTTGTTATCAATCGTAGCGTTGATCAGCAGAGAAATAATTCGCCAAAGTCGTTGACGCCGCTTAGCAACCGAATACGAATGTAGTCTACAGCATTGAGAAGAGCCGTGTAATAAGTAAGGGATAATGTATAGAATGCCGGAAAATAAGCCCCGACAGGGCGAACAGGACACCGACGCGCAGCGAGGGTAATTGCTTCCCACTGAAGGGGCATAAATTCGATCGGCGACGTTCTATATATTATCCCGCTTATTACACGGCTACTTGCCAAAACGAAAGAATGACTTCACATGGTGTTGCTTGTTACAATTTATTTGTTACCATCATTCGTAGTGTTGATCAGCAGAGAAATAGTCTGCCAAAGACGTTGACGTCGCTTAGCAACCGAAGACGCTGGGGTTGAAAAGTTACCGGACCTCTTGAGGAGTGATACCCAAGACGTCATTATAGGCAAAAAGTCCTTTGTTTTCCTTGACAGCGGTCTTTTATATCTAGCATTCACCGCGAAGTTGTGAAGAGCCCATGCAAGTGAACGGAGCGTTCCACGGCATTGAGAAGACATGTGTAATAATCCATAATAATTAAACCAGATTTATACAAAATGATTCATGACGAAATCTGGTGGGTACGCGTCCCTGGCGTAATCGACGCCTATGGGAATGGCCACTAGTGGCTAATGTGTTGAGGGGGAGGGTCCTAGTGTGCCAGTGCAAGTCAGTCCTGCACGGGTCTTATTTTTCAAACCCCGCTCCCGCCCGTACCCGCAATACTTCAAACCGCATCCGACCCGCTATAGAAACATTAGATGGGAATTACACTATCTGGTGTTTGGCTTGGTGCTTTAGATCAGGGGTTCTCAAACTATATGGGGCCGGGGACCCCCCCATAGGGCAGAAATTATTTCAAGGACCCCCTCATAACCGCAACACAAATGTAATCATATAGGCTCATGTCTATTTTTTCTGTTAGATGCTTTTGAACTCTTTTATGCTTCAATCATTCAGTGCTAACACCACAATAGTGTTAAATAAGCATTTTATAGTATTTTGGGATAACTTTACAATATGTAAATAGATTTTACTTTTTTATAAATGTGTGTATAAAAATTTCGCCCACATACACACATAGTTGGGCCATTTGGTAATTCATCACAGCAAATAACAATGAATGAAAGTGACAACGGTCAGTGCAAAAAACATTGATGTAACAGACAATATATATATTGAACAAATAAAAATGAACTGCAACAATAGTGGAGAGAGAGAGAGAGAGAGAGAGAGAGAGAGAGAGAGAGAGAGAGAGAGAGAGAGAGAGAGAGAGAGAGAGAGAGAGAGAGAGAGAGAGAGAGAGAGAGAGAGAGAGAGAGAGAGAGAGAGAGAGAGAGAGAGAGAGAGAGAGAGAGAGAGAGAGAGAGAGAGAGAGAGAGAGAGAGTACACACACTGTAACGCAAGTGTTTCTTGTCGGTTCTTTGACGTGTCTTGTATTTCCACAACGAGACTGTCGTGGGGGTTATCTGAGCCATGGTTGAGAAGGAATTGGGGGAAAGGAACTTTGGTTTGACTCGCTGAAGAACATGAACTGCGACATGCCGCCGGTTGCCGCGAGGCACCATCGCCCGGCAGCGGGCAGCCGGCAGCAGGCAGCGCGCGGTTCAGTCGACTTCAGGTTGATGTGAAAGTGGAAGAACCAGAGACGTCGCAGAACCCGACAAAGTCGTTTGTGATTCATAATATCGTCTGGAGGCGCACACAATATGTATTATGATATTATTTAGATATAAAGCTCCAGGACTGTAACGCAAGTGTTGTACACTTTCTTGTTATTTGGATAACCGTTCTGCTGTTGGTGTGATGGCGCATAACACGTCGGACTCTCGTCTCTGGTATTTATACAACGAGACTCGTATTGGGGGTTATCTCAGCCGAGGTTGAGAATGAATTGGGGGGAAGGAACTTTGGCTTTGACTCCCTCAAGACCATGAACCACGACAAGGAGGAGAAAGGGATCTTTGCCGGGCAGCGCTTATGCACCTCCGCCTCTGGCGGTGGTCCCTCAGCGGGGCTCAAGCGGGAGACATTCGCCGCCAACAATCCCTTTCTCCTCCATGTCGTGGTTCATGTTCCTGAGGGAGTCAAAGCCAAAGTTCCTTCCCCCCAATTCATTCATTCGTGTTATGCGCCATCACACCAACAGCAGAACGGTTATCCAAATAACAAGGAAGTGTACAACACTTGCGTTACAGTCCTGGAGCTCTATATCTAAATAATATCATATAATACATAGATATCTATATCATATAACATATTGTGTGCGCCTCCAGACGATATGAATCACAAACGACTTTGTCGGGTTCTGCGACGTCTCTGGTTCTTCCACTTTCACATCAACCTGAAGTCGACTGAACCGCGCGCTGCCTGCTGCCGGCTGCCCGCTGCCGGGCGATGGTGCCTCGCGGCAACCGGCGGCATGTCGCAGTTCATGTACTTCGGCGAGTCAAACCAAAGTTCCTTTCCCCCAATTCCTTCTCAACCATGGCTCAGATAACCCCCACGACAGTCTCGTTGTGGAAATACAAGACACGTCAAAGAACCGACAAGAAACACTTGCGTTACAGTGTGTGTATTCACATTGATGTGGACGTTGAAGAACCAGGAACGTCGGAGAACCCAACGCGGTCATTTGAGATTCATAATATCGGCTCACACAGCTTTTGGCCGTGATAATATATATTGTATGATATAGATATCTGTGTAGGCTATATGATAATATTTAGATATAGAGCTCCAGGACTCCCGTGTGTTCTAGAATATTTACAGTACACGGCTAAAGGGTGTGCGCCTCGCCATTGCGATACATCCACTGTAAACAGAGCGCATGGTGGCTGCAAGCTGCTCAGGGCCACACCCCCACCCTCCTCCTTGACACGCCCACCGAAACAGCGCATTTGGGGGAAGCTCAATGTGCGACTGGCTCGGAGTGGCTGTAACTCTGCACCACGGCTGAATTTAGGGAACGTCTTTGAATACTGTGTTAGTTGCCCACTAATACCTATATTAAATACATAAAATAGCATGTCATGGGACCTTTAAAATACGTAACAGGTGTGCCTGTCTCTCACTACATAGTTTGTCCAGTCTTGGCGTGATGGACGATAAACAGACTCTAAGATCACTCTCTACATGGAGACGAGCTCTGTACTTTGTCTTCATTGCAGTCAAAGTTGAGAACGATGACTCGCATAAGTAGGTAGTAGGAAATGGTAGCAATACCTGCATGGCCTGTGCTGTGAGAGGGAGGGCCAAAAGTCTACAATGCTCACCTGCTGGAATCGGGCCTTCAGAGTCCGATCACAAGACAAGTCCACCAACTCATCCTCTGCTCTGCTAGTGAGGCCGCTACATGTTACTCCTGGCGCAAAGGGATCTCGCCCCCTATTCCCAAGCATCAGTATTCACGTCCGAAGTACGATTTGAAGTGCTTGCTGAGTGCAGTGAGGTGAGAGGTGGCTACCTCTTTCACTGCAGCAACTGACAGGTTGTTTGCGTGAAGGTAATCCGTGAGTTGCAGGAACATGTCGGTCACTCCATCTTGGAGTCTTCTTCTCCATAGCTCAGTTTTCCTCATAAAAGCAGTTATTTTGTCGCTAACGTCAAGGATGGATGCATAGCGTCCCTGGATAGAGAGGTTGAGGCTATTGAGAATGTTCAATACATCGACAAGATATGCCAATTTGGCAACATACTCAGGGTCGGAAAAAAACTCTGCGAGGTCGGGCTTTTCATTCCTCAGAAACTCTGACATCTCGCTGCGTAGCTCGAATACCCGCTGAAGCACCTTCCCACGAGAGAGCCACCTTACTTCAGAATGGTAAAGCAGTGTGTCATGGCCCGCATCCATCTCCCGACAAAGTTGCCCAAACAAACGTGACAGCAATGCCCTCGACTTAACAAAATTAACTGCAGTTACAGCTGTACTGGTTCCATACCTTTGGAGGCGAGCGCTTGCCGGTGCAGCATACAGTGAACAGGTTTCACTTTGGGATTAACTTCCTTTATCCGAGCGACAACGCCGCACTTTCGGCCCGTCATTGCTGCAGCTCCATCAGTGCAAACAGCACTGATGGACACATTTTTCCCAACTCAGCTCATGGAACTCAAAAAACTCGTTCAGGATCTTGAATACCTCCTCGCCGGTTGTCCTGCCAGGGACCTCTTTGCAGAACAAGAAGTCTTCCAGAATGGCTCCGTCCCACAGGTAGCGAACAAGAGTGATCAGCTGTGCTGCGCTAGCCACATCAGTTGATTCTGTATGGAAAATTGCACCTCACTGCAACAAAGTCTCCCCTGCGATAAGATATCATCCGACAGGTCATCGATCCTCCGCTTCACGGTGTCATCGGAGAGGGGTATGCTTTTTAATTTATTTGCTGCCTCTGTCCCGAGCATTATCTCACACATACCCACTGCTGCTGGGAGGATCAGCTCTTGTGCGATGGTATGAGGCTTGCATTTTGCTATCTGCTGAGCCACTAAAAATGAAGCCTTCTGTGCCCTCTCAGACGTTGTGGCCAAATTAGTGAGTGTTGATCGTTGATGGATATATTCTTCACTTTTCCTGACAAAGAATTCCTTTGATTTATCACTGTGCTCCGGGTGCTTGGTTAGGAGATGACGCTTTAGCTTAGCGGGCTACATTGATTCGTTCGCTAACACTTGAAGACACACAACGCACATCGGCTTCCCACAACTGTTCTCAATAAATCCAAAGGCAATGTAGTTTTCATCGTACCTCCTCACTTTTTCGCTTTGTTTAGGATTATCAGTATTAGGCCTTTTTAAATATTTATCCATCGTGGATTCTCCTCAGTAGGCAACTGGCGTTCACACATGCATTTGCTGCCCGTACGCGTTGTCGCCGAAGTTTTGCGGCGCCTCAAAAGTTTTGCGGCGCAGCAACACACACACACACACACACACACACACACACACACACACACACACACACACACACACACACACACACACACACACACACACACACACACACACACACACACACACACACACACACACACACACACACAGATCTGCTCCATGTTTTGCAGTACTCCCGAAGCTCCTCCTTCAGCCCCTCCTTCTCCTCGTTACCTGGCACCTGTTGTTGCCTTAAAAGCCTGGGAGGCTTCACTCACTCGGTCTCTAGCCAGTGTTGGGCAAAATAACCTGCTGAGCACATCACATGTACATTATAAATATAGCTAACTCCCACCCTAGCCTGATGAGCACATCACATGGCAGTCACCTAGGGTTGCCAACCGTCCCGTAAAATACGGAATCGTCCCTTATTTGGCAATTAAATGTTGCGTCCCGTATTGAACCAATACGGGACGTAATTTGTTCCGTATTTCCATAAATCTCCAATACACATGTCTGTCACACACACAAATACTAAATCTAACAATGATCAAAACAAAACACAGGGAATACGGTACTACGGTCAGCAAAATTGTCGCGGCGGGATCTACGCAAGACCCGCTCCGGTCATCTGTGTGTATGCGCATGCGTGTGGTGGTCACGGTTGCCTAGCGACAGACACCACACACCGGCGCTGCTCACAAAACCCGCGCCTTTTAAAAATGCCCACTACACCCGGTACTCCACCACGTCCTCAAAAGCGTAAACGCTTGCAGAAATACGGACGTGAGTGGGAAGACGCACATCCTTGGCTGGACAGCGTCAGTGGAGATGTTTACAAGGCAAGTTGTAAAATATGTCGGCGAGTGTTTTCAGTGGCGCACGGTGGTCTGTCTGACATCAGACAGCATGCAACAGGAGAGCAACACTGCAGACACGAAAGATCACAGAAGACCCAAGCGTCAGTGTCACAGTTCTTCATACCCCAATCATCTCCTGAGGTTGATACGGTATGAGACATTATGTTGTGATTGATTTCCTATCTGGTTGTGCTTTTGCCAGAACATCGCAGTGCATGGGCAGAGCCTATTTTAGTAAACTGTTGTGGTTTGATTGATGTTTAGGATGTTGAGTTTCAAAAGTTGAATGAACGACCATTTATTTAATATACAGAAGTATATAAATATTATATATGGCCACTTAAAGAACAAATCATACTAATGGATTAACAGTTAATAAATAAATAAATACATTTGTTAAAAGAAAACCTTTATTCTTTAATATACATACATTTCCTAGATCATCCCAGCATCCACTGGATGTGTGGAAAGGATCTTCTCCAGAATGGCCAACAAATGGAGTGAATGCAGGAACAGGTGCTCCACAGAGCTCATGAGAAGTGAGCTCCTGATCACTCTCAACTTTGAGCAGTCCTGTTCAGAGTTTTACAACAGCGCTTTGAAAGACAAAGAGTTACTCAGTGCTGCAAGGAGTAACAAGAAGTACACCTGGAAAAAGAAGTAACAGTTTTGAGGGGAGGAGTAATGTTGAGGGAAGGAGTAATGATTTGCACTTTCTTTTTTTACATAAGTTTATAAGTGTTTTTGTTGTTTATTTGTACTGGTTTTTTTTGTAAAAATTTTCAAAGAGAGTCCCTATAGTTATGCACTTAAAAAGTAACATGAAGTTCTCAGTTTATTTAGTTTATATTTTAAAAGTTCATTGCTGCACACGCCACACAAAGAGATTTCATTCAAGATTTAATTGACTGCACTTTATAAGAGAATGTTATGTGGTAATAAAGCATTTCAAGCTTTAAGTATGACTAATTGCTTTCTTGATCAACCCTTTACTAAAAACACCAGCACAAAATAAAACATACCACTAATGCGGGCGCCCCGCCCCACAGGAGTCGGCCCGTGGTGGGCGTCCCTTATTTTAATTTCTGAAAGTTGGCAACCCTACAGTCACCTTACAATATAGTCAACTTTTAACGCTTGAGGAGCACAACACATGGCAGTCACGTTACAATATAGTCAACTTTTAACACATAACACACACATGATAACATGGTCAGGTGAAGGCCAGAACCAAGGCCCCATCTCTCCTCCAGGCAAATGGTAAACACTCAGACAATGCACCAGTCATCCTCAAGAACGGGAGAGCCACAAACAGGAGACTCTGTGAGGCTCTCCCCCGTCAGGAAGAACACAAGAAGATACACATGCATACACTAGGGCCTGGGAGGCAAGGTCAAGCAAAGACACACAGAACCATACACATCTCAAACGCACACACCTCATCGAGAGGAAGATACAGCATAAAACTGTATCACACAGGGACTCTGCCCCCCTCTTCTTCTGAAGCAGACCTTCCACGGAGGCGAAGCTCCGGACGAACCATCAGCGCTGATTAGGGACTTAGACATATTCGATTTCTCACGCTTTATGACTCTGTATAACCGTTGCCACTTTACTTAATAAATCCAAGGTCCTCGTGCCGACAGACTTTATTACCTCTCCGTCTCATTTCATCTGGTCCAGTAACTAGACAGATCGTTTTTCCCAACACCAGGGCCAGCAGCATGGTCCTCATTCACCAATCTGTTTAACCTTTTGTAACAATAAACCCGGTTTTTCGTATATTTAATCCTTGTTTGTCGACTTCATGTTACCTCCCTCGAACATATTGGGGGCTCGTCCGAGAACAATCTGGATCAGTTTTGCAGAGTTAATTATTTCTAATTTTCCCCTAGACAGAGTAACTTGTTATGTTTTGGTGGTGTTTGGCAGTGTGGCTATGAGCAGCTTTTTTTCATGGTGAGAATTGAATCTGAGTGCTATGATTTTAAGTTGTGAGTGATCCCCCCTGGTTAGTTAGGGAGTGTACCAGCTGGGCAGAGCAATCTGTCCTTCCATCGGTACACTATTTGTTATTTTGCCTTCTTTATTTTCGAGGTAATCCTGGGTGGAGACGTGTTCTCTGGTGGGGGCGAGCATTTCAGGGCCTTGGTCACATGGCTGAGGTTAACTGAGCTTTGTTTTAAAGAAGCCTCGAGCCCGGCACGCCTCAGAAGACCATTAGGGTTAATTTAAAGTTAGGCAGATACCAGGGGGCTTGCTTAGATGATCATTTGCACTCGGAGGCTTGCTCACTGTGCTCGGCAGTAATTGATTTGTAAAGTTGTTAGTGATTGCTTTATGGGGGCAGTTGTGGTAACGTGTCCAGGGTCCTAGCTTTGTTTTCTACAGCTTGTGGATTTGTCAGCTGTAGTGTTGGAGGAGGTGTGTGCTGGGCGTACTGATGTAAGTTGTAACCTTGGGTAAAAGTGATTGGTGTATTTTGTTATTTATGCTTGTTTATTGAAGTTATCTAGTATGGCGGCTATCAATGACTTTATTAGTGCACCCTCGGAGGAGTTGCTTGATCAGCTCACTAAAGAACAGCTCCTTAGTCTTGCCAGTCATTATGACATTGAGATTGCCAGTGGTGATAAACGTCTTAAAGATAGTTTAAGAGAAGCACTTAAGGCAAGCCTAGCAGAAGGAGGCGTCCTAAGGACTCTACCAGCATCAACTTGTTCTTCCTCAAATGTCAGATGCTGTGTTGGAGTTCAGGTTGAAGGAGTTGGCGTTTCGAGAATTAGAACTAGAGGATAAAGAAAAAGAGCGTATCCTTAAGGAAAGACAAATGCACCTAGAGGAAAGACAAATGCACCTAGAACATGAGCGTTTCTTGAAAGAGCTTGAATTTAAGCATGCTGCTTTGAGCTCATCCAGTTCTGCCTCGGCTCAGTTTAACGTAGCGAGAAACATCAGACTAGTACCTCCATTCGCTGAGAAATGTTGAGCGGTACTTCGCTCATTTTGAACGAGTGGCTACTGTTTCAGACTGGCCAATACATGCCTGGACATCGCTTTTGCAAAGCGTTTGTGGGAAAAGCACAAGACGCTTACGCTTCTTTAAACATTGAGGATGTCAAGGATTATGAAAAAGTTGAAGGCGCCATTCTAAGAACTTATGAGCTCGTTCCTGAGGCGTACCGCCAGCGTTTTAGAGGCCTCAGTAAGCTGGATGAACAAACTTATGTTGAGTTTGCAAGAGAAAAGGAGATCAGTTTTAGTTCTTGGTGCAAGTCACAGAAGGCGGAAACTAAGGAGGATCTTAGACAATTAGTTCTGCTGGAGGACTTTAACAAGAAGTGTCCACTCTTGATGAGGCTGCTGTTCTAGCAGACAAGTTTGTGTTGACGCTTAAGGTAAACTTTGATAGCGACCAAGGTGAGCGAAGGGGAAGGACTGGTTTTAGTAGACCTCGGTTTCCAACCACTTCCTCTACCTGCCCAGAACCTCCTCCCGCCGTTTTCTACAACTTACGCTAGAAGATCGGCTACTGTGAGTACTCCGTTAGAGAAGACTTGTTTCTATTGCAAGAACAGTGGTCACTTTATTGCCGACTGCCCTGTCTTGAGTAAGAAACATGAGTCTTATAAGCCTGTTGCCTTACTAAAAACGGTGAAAAATTGTGCCGTCATCCAAGACATGGACCAACCCGCTCAAAAGAGTGAGCTGCCTGGTTCTTCGTCTTTCCTTATGGATGATTGTGTTTCTCTTGTCACTGATCCTTCAACCAAGCAACCGATTAAGATTTGGAGAGATAGTGGAGCTTTTCAGTCTTTGATTCTACAGGACCTCCTACCGTTTACTGACCAGTCCAAGTTGGGTTCCAGTGCCCTCGTCCAAGGTTTTCGGGGGGGGGGGGTATCTGTCTCTGCCTATGCATAAACTTACCCTTGAAACTGGTCTTGTCTCTGGGGAAGTAGCTGTAGCTGTGTGTTCAAGCCTTCCCATTAAAGGGGTGTCCTTCATCGGGGAATGACCTAGCCGGTGGTAGGGTGCTTACGGCTCCTGAGGTTGTCCCTTTTCCTGTAGTGTCAAAACGCCCAGATGATCTTCAGAAGCCCAACCAGAAGATTCCTTCAGCTCCCTTACCTCCTATCCCTGCCATAGGAGAGCCTTTTGAGCGTATCTTGATCGATTGTGTTGGTCCCCTTCCTCGTACCAAGTCAGGTTACCGGTACTTATTGACAATCATGTGTACAGCTACCCGGTTTCCTGAAGCTATCCCTCTACGTAGGATCACCGCTTCAGCCATTTCCAAGGCCCTTATTAAGTTCTTTGCAGTGTTTGGCCTGCCGAGAGTTATCCAGACCAACCAGGGTTCGAATTTTATGTCCCGTGTGTTCTCGCAGGTTCTCCAGCAGTTGTCTATTGAGCACCAGACTTCATCTGCTTGTCATCCAGAGTCTCAAGGAGCCCTTGAGCGGTTCCATCAGACCCTAAAGTCCATGTTACGAGGCTACTGTAAGGAGTTTGAGAGAGATTGGGATGAGGGAACCCCTTTGCTCCTCTTTGCAGCTAGAGAGGTCACTCAAGGGTCCCTTGGCTTTAGTCCAGCTGAACTGGTGTTCGGTCATATTGTGAGGGGCCCTATGAACCTTTTGAAAGAGAGATGGTTGGCAAACCAGTTCCCCTCCACAAATTTGCTAGGCTTTGTTTGCCATTTTCGGTCAAAGCTGAACAAGGCATGTGAGCTGGCGAGTCAGAACTTGGGGGAAGCCCAAGGACGGATGAAGGGGTGGTATGACCAAAGGGCAAAGCATCGGGCGTTCTCTCCTGGTGACAAGGGGTTGCTGCTGCCACTTCCAGGGTCTGCTTTACAAGCTCGATGATGCGGTCCATATAATATCCATATCTGATGCGATGGAGTTTGTTCCTGCAGGGCTCTAACCCGGAAATAAAGCACATCCGTGGAAGGGACAATGTGCTCGCGGATGCCCTGTCAAGGTCATGAGTGTCATAAGCTAATGTGATATAGCTTTTCATTTATTTTGTTATTTTGATTTGAGTAACTTGGCGGTTGCCTAGAGCAACCGTTTTAAGGGGGGGGGGGGTGTTATGTGCAGATCTGCTCCATGTTTTGCAGTACTCCCGAAGCTCCTCCTTCAGCCCCTCCTTCTCCTCGTTACCTGGCACCTGTTGTTGCCTTAAAAGCCTGGGAGGCTTCACTCACTCGGTCTCTAGCCAGGGCCAGCAGCATGGTCCTCATTCACCAATCTGTTTAACCTTTTGTAACAATAAACCCGGTTTTTCGTATATTTAATCCTTGTTTGTCGACTTCATGTTACCTCCCTCGAGCCGGGTCGTAACAACACACACACACACACTGCCCAATGTTGTCACAATGGACATGGGACAACGGCAGAGGACATGTTTATTTCCAAATGTCTGCAAGGATTGGTTTACAAGAGATAGTAAAGTGGTGCAAAACAGTTAAATTATTCACCCACGTAAACACGTTGCCTACTGTTACCAATGGTCCATCGTAACAAATCGCCTGCTCGGCATGCCATGCATATATGGATGCAGCTTTGAAGGGGACGCAAAACACAGCTTTGGCAACGCTGTTGAACGCTTATTGGCTGTCATCACGCGTTTGCTGCCGAAAAGTTGAAATATTTCAACTCAAGCAGCATTTGACGCGCCACAAAATAAGTGAACGCGCTGCAAATCAAATCTTGCTGCGCCGCAAATCAAATTTTGCTGCCGGTTTTCTCGGCAGCAAATGGTCCGGCAGCAAACCCGCAACGCGTCTCTACATTCACTTTGAATGGGATCGTGCTGAGCGGCATCTTTTTGTATCATTTGGTGTGAACGCAGGGCAGACTCGAGCATGCGTTGACAGGTTGACGCAATGTTAAGAGTTACTATTGGCCGAAAATTAAAGCAGGGGGAGGGATGAACACAATGCGCCCGTTTAATTGGCTTTTATTTAGTTATTTAGGTGCGAGATGTGAAGGTAAAGCCTGAGGGAGTTTGACGTAATGTAAAAGCAGAGTGTTCATTGGTTCAACGTTACGCCGACGGGAGTAATGACGACATTTTTTCCATAAATACGGTATGTTTATGTTGTAACAACAAGCTCTTCACGGACCCCCTGGCAACGCGCTGCGGACCCCCGGGGGTCCGGGGACCCCACTTTGAGAACCGAGGCTTTAGATTGTTGTGCAAAAAAAGCACATCATCCACTGACGGTTTTAGTTGACTCCTCCGCTCCTGATTAACATATCCAACACCGGTGAAGTCACGCTTGCAAAGGGCTTTTCACACGGGAGGCATTTGTAGGGCCTGATAATGCATTCTCAATGGAGCGGGCAGAGAGGAGGCTCAGCGTCCTGTCAAGCGGCACAAAGAGTGGGCGCACTCCCGTGAAACTGTCGCTTCCGTACTTGTCGAACGCATGTATGCGCAAACATGGAAACCGTTGTGATAGATGAGAATCACAATAAAATATGACACTGAATTTGAAACAGCACATTGTAATTTCTGCATCTATTATCAAAAGTTATTAGTAATAGTGAAAATTAGTAGAAATGTGAATTATGTTGGCATGTTGATTAACAGTAAGTGCCCCTAAAATTTCTGGTTGCGCCCCTAAAATTTTCAGTTAGGGGCCACTGTGCTCCTAGTGAAAAAGATAAGTCTGGAGCCCTGTTAAGTCAGAAGAACATAGTTAATATCATAAGTTACAGATGTAACTATGTATCTGAGACTGAGGGATGACCGTCACTACAGTCTAAAAACGAAGGAGTACATCGTTCTGCCTATCACCGAAACCATACGTCAAAATCGTCATGCCCATGACCTCCGGAAGCAGAACGTCCCACGCTTGTAAATAGCATGGATTGCTACCGGTTCGTCCTCCTACCTTGATTGCCTCAGGCTGTTCTGAGCGACAGAAGATAGTGACGGTCATCCCTCGGTCTCACAGATCCATAGTTGCATCCGTAACTTACGATCTAACAATTAATTGTTAAAACCTCGCTCGGTCATGAACATGAGGGCGGCATTGCCGATCGAAGCCGGGCGAGTTACATCCACCCTATAAAACCTTGTGAACTTGCATGGCGTAGACCATGAGGCCGCTGCACAGATGTCGTCAGCTGGCGCTCCCCTGAGGGCAGGCCAGGACGTTTCCATACTTCTGGTTGAATGAGCCCTTATACCAGGCGGGATGCTTGCTCTGTAGGCATGGGAAATAACATCTACTAACCAATGGGACAGCCTCTGCTCGAATGAGGTAAGCCCCTCTTTGCTGCCCCGTAGTAGACGAAAAGTTGGGAGTGTGCTCCCCTTAGTGGCGGTGTTTGGGTCAGTGTAACGGGTTCACGGAGTCAGGACACAGTTCTTTGTGGAAATGGAGCGAACTCCCGTTTATTTCCACTTCGATTAAACAAACTCAAAGACACACGAACAAAAGGACAATGTTTCAATGTTCAATCCGTCCGTCTCCTGGTCTTACAACGCTCTCTCTGGCTCGCAGAGAGCGTCTTCCTCCTCTCTCTCTCAAGCCCTGACTGAAAGACAAGCAGGCACATAAATACACACTTCCTGATTGGGTCAGATTGCAGACACCTGTCCGCAATCAGACCCCATCACCCCAGCAGACCCGGTGCTCCATACTCCCCCTGCAGGCCAGACGCCGCCCCACCTCCACAGTCAGGTAAGCTCTCAAGGCCCTCACTGGGCACAAAGTGAGCAACGTCTCCTGCTATGCCAGTGAGGCAGAGGCGGGCTGAAACGCATCCACCTCCAAAACCTCCATATCCATACTCTGGCACCAGCCTGAGAAAATTCTCCATCTGA
This sequence comes from Gadus chalcogrammus, assembly GCF_026213295.1. Classification (NCBI taxonomy): domain Eukaryota; kingdom Metazoa; phylum Chordata; class Actinopteri; order Gadiformes; family Gadidae; genus Gadus; species Gadus chalcogrammus. The sequence goes on from NC_079418.1 coordinate 3,302,095, forward strand.
GCGCATAGCTGGCTCTTGTAGATGGAGCCCTAGCGTTGTTGAGTGACTCCAGAACAGACGCATCTGAACGCTCAGTGACGGGCTCTGTACTGGCCACACCCAAAGGCGCAGGGCGACAGGGTTCGGATGCCATATCTGCCCACCTGCTTGTGCCAGCAGGTCTGCCCTGCTCGGCAACTGCAGTAGCTGGAGCAGATCTGAAAACCAGGGTCTCGCTGGCCAACGTGGGGCAACCAGCAGGACTGTGTGTTGGCCCTCCTTGGTCCTCTGCAGAACCTGAGGGATGAGAGGGATCGGAGGAAAAGCATACAACAAGCCCGTCGGCCATTCTTGTGATAGAGCATCCAGGCCCAAACTGCCCCCCTGCCCCCTGAGTGAGTACCACTTTGGGCAGTGGGTTGTCTCTGCTGACGCAAACAGATCCACTTGCGCAACCTCGTAGTGCATCCAGATCTGTTTGACAATTGCAAAAGCTCTTCAACAAAGGATGGAGCCAGATAACACATGGATCACCTACAGCGGCGTGACTGATTACATGTCGTGAGTATAGTACAACCCATATGAAAATTAACGGAAAACTTGTATGATACACACTACAATTTACTCTTGAAAGTGGCCTATTTTTAATTTCTGTCATACATAATATACATACATTAAGGTATAGTATAAGATGTATAGGTTTTGCATCAGCCAAAATGTATGCATATGATGTATACTAGATGTATGACAGATGTGACAGAAATGAGAAATGGGCTTGCTGACTGGAAACTTCTCAAGTACTAGTGACTTAAGAGCTAGATGGGAAAATGCTGTTGCTTTCTTCTGCATTCTCCAGAAACGTATGAAGAAGCTAGACGAGGAGAACACAAGTAAAACTCAACCATGTGTGCAACCACTGAAATCGAATCTGAGGAAAAAGAACGTGAAAAAAGAAAAACAAAGTAAGTGATGTGCACTGAAAGTTACTTCCGTCCCCTCACAATTGTACTAGTTATCTATTATTATTCAATATAATTAATAATAAGGAGGTCACAACAGCATTATTTTATTTTGACTTTGGCCTGATATAAAATGGATTGATTTTTATTCACTGTATATGGACTCTGACTCTGATGAGCAGTCTGGTGAACCTAAGAATCTACGTCTTTCACGCCCGCCTGATGTGAGAGCTCCAGTAGCATGGTCCTCACAACTGGCAAGAAATGGTAAGTCACATGTATTGTATGCCCCTTTTGCAGATATGTTTGCAGGTGCCAGTGCAGCAAAACAAACGGCACGTGAGCAATTTCACCATGGTAAGCTCTCAAATGATGGTCAGTAGTCACATAAGCCGCTGTATGTCTTTTGTAAAATAATTTCATTCACTGACTTTTACATTTCTTATTATGTGATTCAGAAATGATGGCAGCATCCGCCGGCGGCGCTGGGCCGTACCACCAGCTGCAGGTCCCACAGAGAGAGGGTATGATGCCATACTTCCAGCAACACTTTTAGTACAGCCGTGGAAACAGAACTCCATAATGAACCTGACACATTAGCGTGACATAAAATTACTCAATGTCACATGCTGGCTCTAGCATGCAACATGAAATGGGGGAGACCACGCCGTTTTACAATAATAAAATAATTTATTATAGTAAGAAGATAATTTTACATATAATTAAATAGAATAAAGATAAAGAAGTGTGGTGTAAATCAGTTAAATGTAAAGTAACCCAAAGTGTCATGCAAAAGTCAGTCTGTATGTAACCAAACAAAGGACAAAGAAAACCAACACGCCGGGAGGAGGGAGCGAACATGACTGTTGTGAAAGCAGGCTTTTAACCTGCTGCCAACACAGGCACACCTGAACTGCATCACCTATTAAGAGAGAGAGAGAGAACAGGCAAACCAAACAGCCAGGGTGGAGTCAAAGCAAGGGTGGAGTCAACGCGATCTGGTACCTGAAGTGGCTGCTTTTTCTAGTACCGCCTTGCTCTAGGTTCCAAGCGGCTGAGCCGATGCTAAAAGGTGACGTCGGCAGACGGCCGGCCACTGATTGGCCAGAGAGTGTGACGAAGTCACGAGAGCGACATGGCAACCATGCTGGTAAAAGCCATAGCAGCGCCGCAGCCAACATATTCCACTTCTTCAACATGCCAGCTAATAATACGAACACGAATACCATCGCATCGATGTCCTCCATTGTTGTTATGTGGGTTCTGTCCATGTGTGGGTTGCATAGGTCTTGTTTGCGTCGCGTACAAAAATACGTCACGGCCCTTTCGCGCAGCCGACCCCGCCCACGTACAGGAGGTACTATTTGCGGTGGAAAAGCACCCGTGCTGCTACCGTGTCGAGTTGTGTCGAGTCGTGTCGTGTCGAGTCGAGCTACATGTGCGGTGGAAAAGCGGCATAAGAGGGACAGGGGCATAGAGACAAGAGAGGAGAGAAATTAGTGAAGGTATGCACATAATCACTTATCGCACCCCATCCGGGGCGCGAGACAACGCATCTGCCATTACATTGTCCACGCCTTTAATGTGGCGAATTTGTAGATTGTAGGGTTGTAAAAACAACGCCCAACGCATCAGGCGCTGATTTGGATTCTGTAATTGGTGCAGAAAAGTCAATGGATTGTGATCCGAAAAGACAACCTCAGGAACCACCCCTCCACCTACATACACATTGAAGTGCTGCAGAGCCCACACAAGGGCCAGCGCCTCTTTTTCAATCGTTGAGTAATTCAACTGATGTTGATTGAATTTTTTTGAAAAATAAGACACTGGACGATCGACTTCCTGATCATCTGTTTGTAAAAGCACTGCGCCAGCCCCGACCTGGCTGGCATCCACCTGGATTTTAAACGGACGGTCAAGCTGGGGAGCCGCCAGGACCAGTGCAGTGCTAAGCAACAATTTTACATTATCAAAAGCCCCTTGGCACTCATCAGTCCAGACAAACTGAGCTTTCCCTTTTAACAAATTTGTGAGGGGTGCAACCACTGTTGAAAAATTAAAACAGAAACTTCGATAATATCCCACCATGCCTAAAAAGCGCATCAACTCCTTTTTTGTTACAGGCGGTGGAAAATTGTCTATTGCCATTACCTTGGCCCCGTCAACCAAAGACACAAAGCCTTTGGTGACAAAAGGAGTGTACTCTGCGTCAACTTTGTACTTATCTCCTTTACAAGCAACCACCTCTTTACCATACCAACCAACTCTTTACCATACCAACCAACTCTTTACCATACCAAGCAACTCTTTACCATACCAACCAACTCATCTCCATACCAACCAACTCATCTCCATACCAACCAATTCAACCCTGCTCAAAAACCTGTAGCTTTGTGCTAAGCCACCTATTAATTAATGGGCACTACAGTAACACAGGCTACCTTCAATTTCCAATGACCAAAAACAGCAGAGGGGTACACAATTAAACCAACAAAAATGAGGCACAAAGTAACAAAATACTTGCACAGACTACTAGTGTTCTTCACACACAATGGGCAACATGTGCTAGTTCAAACAAACTCACTCCAACCTAAGCTGGTTCCAAAATGGCCAAGTTACTATTAACAAACAAAGCAACGGAGGCAACACCTCCACAACACAATAGCTTTGAATGTCCGATGCGTCCGTTCGCATGCACAGCCTAAAAATAGCATATAGGCTACGCAAACCCAAACAATGAACGTCAGTCTATCAAAAAATAGACCAGTGGACGTTCCACAAACAATGCGGTACTCCGCTACAAGTTAAACAACTTGCACAGTGAACGCCAACAGTAGCAAACTAATTTATAGTCTAACAAAAACAAACACTAACCACATCCGCAAGCCACTAACCAAAATACTCCCATGCATCCAGGTGAAATCATCCATTGATTGTCGGCGCTAATTCCCACTGAAAAGTGTGTCTTCATACGCAGTCCACTGGCGCCCTGAATACCTAGCCCAAAGAAGCTAACTGTCCTGGCTAACTCTTCTGAGAAGTGCCGGCCTTGGGGCGACTGGTTAACGCTGAACTCGCTACAATGTTCAGAATCCTCATTAACAGTATCCCGCATCTTTCCCTCTGCCACCGATCTTAACTTTTCTCTCTGCAGCTCACTTTCCCTTTCTTCCTGTCTTTCCTGTCGTTTCATTTTTTCCATTTCTAGCTCTATATCTAAACGCTTCTGTTCTAAAACACTTTCAAGACGTTTTAGTTCCATCTCGCGATCTTTCCCACGTTGATGTTCACGTTCTGCTGCCTCAAACCACTTTTGCTCCATCTGTAATTTTAAAAGCTGCATCTGTTGCTCAAAACTAACCGTATTTTTATCAGAAATGAACACTTCATCTGAGCCATTTGGATTTGTCCCACTTGGAATTACCTCCATAATGGACATCTCTACTAACACAGATCTAACCCGATTTTTTAGGACCTCTTTTTTAAGATCTCTCGGCAGATCAGTCAATTGATAATGTTCAGCCACTTTCCTTAACTGTTCCTTTGTGAACTTATCAAACAGTGACTCAGATGGAGACGCATAAAATTTATCCAAATCCATTTTATACTAGGAATGTTGACTAACAAGCGCTCGGATGGATATTGTGACAATTCTTTTCCAATGTTGGGAGACCAATAAGCTGACGGCTATTACGCGACAGTGTATAGCGCAGCCGGCAACTGAATACAGGTGTACCAACCCCTTTTCCCCCCAGACTAGAGCAGCCCCGCATCTAACTTCAGACCACGGCCCTAGCTCTTTCCTAGCTGGTCTTCAGTGTGCCCGCATGCAATTGAGTTGCAAGCAACCCCAGCGCGTTCGACACACCAAAAATAACAAACACAAAAATAAAAAAACAAAACAACAAACAGCGGTAAGCGCTCTATTCCTAGCGAGGGTTCACGTGTGCTCCGGTAGAATCTAACCTACCACCCCCCCACAGTTACCACTACACCTGCACCCAATTCGCCTACCTGCAACGCAAACGTCAGAAACCGCAGGTAGCCTCCCAAATGGCACTCCTCCTCCTCGGCAAATCAACCAAAGCAAACCACTATCAAACCAAATTAACAACGAAATCTCAATGAACACCAAAACACTAAATTATCATTTACCAACTACAAACTTAGCGTGTGTCTCCCCATTTTCTGATAATTTGACTGCACAGGCAATTTATTCCCGTCAGTACAATCCAAAAGCCAATTCAACTATACAGCCAAGTCAAAACAAAGCATACTTACAATTAAGTTACCTTACCAAATTTTGGAAAATTAATCCCGGTCCTCTCGCACCCCAAGCGAGAATCATACCCCTAGACCATATTTTTGTTATGACCTCCTTTGGTAGCTGACAACACAATCTGCCCTCTCAAAGTTTTGTTGATGCTTCCAAATACATAAATTATATTTTTGTTTTTGCAGGTACCAGTATATTACCATATGGTTCTGTGCACACCCCATTTCGTAAAAAAAATAAAAAGATCTGGGGACTTATAATACTTATAGTTTAATCTAATATTATGGAAACAATGATTAAAGCCTATTTTTTGTGTTTTTTCCAGCCAGAACCGTATTTATTTAAAAAATATATATTCTGCATACATGTTGCTAATGTCAAGAGATTATAATCATTATATGCATACTGTCTCTGATCAACAACGGTAGGTATACATGTTGTAGGAGTGGAAAATAGTGTGGTAGACTCTTCAATAGGCTGTCTTCATCAAAGAACATCTCAGTCATTTATGCAAGGTAGCCATCACACACCAGATTAAAGATTGCATCGTGACCTGATTGAAACATTCAGGAAACAAGTTTCCTGAATGTCTTTTTCATCCTGTAGCCCTACTAGCTGGCTGTAGGGCTAGGATAGGCTACTAGCTGGCTAAAATAAGTCTCTGCACATTTATGACAGTGTAGCGTCTTAAATAAACAGTCAAATTAAATTGCTACTCTGTAGTTCTAAACGGGCTACCAACTACATTTGGGCTGATACTATACATTTTTGTGGCATAGGTCTTACGCCTCGTTTCCACATACGTACATTCTCGTATGCGATCCAACCGTCTCCGACCGAAAGTCCATTCATTCCTATGTGATTCTCCGTAATGTCCGTTTTTCCTCCGAGACTCCTCCCCTCCGTAAAATTTCTGTCCGGAATGTCCGTAATATACGTTCAAAAAATTGAACTTTCGCCGTCGTTTTACGGAGATACCGGATGAAAGTTTTGCTAGCTCGCTTGCTTTTGAGTTTGGAAGACAAATTGTGAGTATTTCTGTTTTCAGATCCTCTATACTTCATCATTTTGATATGAAATGGTTATAATGGTTACAGATCAGTTTAATATATAATATGTTTTACATAAATAACGGTCAGATATCTGTTTGATCATTCGTTTGTATGAGTTTAATATAAAATACAGTCGGATTTGATTGTATGTTGATTGTATTATTTGTATAGGCCTAATTTATGGCTATGGATACCCCTAATTATATAATTATAGTCTACTGCTGTGATTTCCCTCAATAATTTTAGCGCTCATTTTTATTTTTGTTAAATAGACTTTGCGATGACACCAACACGAGTGAGAGTGCTCGCTATCGCTTATCTATATTGGCGCAATCGCCAGAGATGGCAGAGACGCAGGGCATCATGCTGGACAAGGCAGTTTTTGGCCAAGCGCTTGGAGTTTGGCGCTTATCACCGGCTGGTCCAGGAGCTGCGACTCGGGGATGGAGATGCTTTTAAAAACTTCTTCCGACTGCCCAAGCTGATGTTCGATTCTGTTCTGTCCGTCGTGGGTCCAAAAATCGCTCGGCAGGATACCACCTACCGCCAGGCGATCTCCCCTGCGGAGCGCCTGGCAATCTGTTTGAGGTAAGCTTATTGATAGGACTATAATTATAATAACTATAATCCTGCTTACATGTTTTATGTTCGAAATACTTTATATTATTTTATTAAAGAGATATAGGCTACACACACACACACTAATATAGCCTACACACACACACACACACACACACACACACACACACACACACACACACACACACACACACACACACACACACACACACACACACACACACACACACACACCAGTAATGCCATCAGATGTTGACATTAGTATTTGGTGATATATACAGAAAACAGCACAACTTACAGCTTTGTAAGAGCAAGATGTGTGTGGCATGTCTAAGCATTGATTACATTGTAATCAAAATCGCTACAGCCTTTAATAGTAAATTACCTGTAATGTAACATTATTTTTGTCTTTCTGATTTTAGATACCTGGCAACAGGGGACTCCTACAAGTCCTTGGGGTACAGCTTTCGGGTTGGTGTTTCCACAATCTCACGCATCGTGCCAGAGGTCGCAAATGCCATCTGGGATGGCTTTGTGAGCACTCACATGCAGATGCCAAAAGAGGAGGAATGGAGAGCCATCGCAGAGGAGTTCGAGAAGGAGTGGGACTTTCCCAACTGCATTGGTGCGATAGATGGGAAACACGTCACGATCCGGGCTCCACCCTGCTCAGGTTCCATGTACCACAATTATAAGGGGACCTTCTCGATTGTGTTGCTGGCAGTAGTGGATGCAAACTACTGTTTCCGGATGGTGGACGTCGGTGCCTATGGGAAAGGGAGTGATGGCGGTACCCTGAGAGCATCTGCCTTCGGAAAAGCCCTTCAAGCAGGCACACTCCACATCCCAGCTGACAGAAGCCTTCCTGGTGCTCCCGAGCTTGGTGAGATGCCACACGTGTTTGTGGGGGACGAGGCCTTCCCTCTGCAGAAGCACATCATGAGGCCCTACCCTGGAAACAACCTGACAAGGCAGAAGCGGTTGTTTAACAACCGTCTGTCTCGGGCTCGTCTGGTGGTCGAGTGTGCCTTTGGGATCCTTGCATCCAGGTTCCGCATGTACTACCGAGTGATGGGGCAAAATCCTGAGCATGTGGAAGCCTGTGTAAAGGCAACCTGCATCCTCCACAACCTGCTGAGGTCAACAGAGGCCACACGTCCATCAAGTGACGAAGCAGTCCCCTTGGAAGGAGGCAGGCGTCTTGGAACCAACAACTCCACCAAGGAAGTGATGCAGGAGAGGGAGAGGTTCATGACCTACTTCAACAGCGCTGCTGGTGAGGTTTCATGGCAGAATAATGTAGTTTGATACCATCATCTTCATAAAAAAAGGTCCTTTTCAGGGCCACTCACATCAATAAAGAGCAAACTTCCCATCCCTTAAACCCATATGAATTTGTGGAATTAGCTTTCGGAACACGCATCTTCACTGTGTTATGAATAAATATTTGCATAGGTTATGATAGGATATTTTTTTCAGGCTGATAAAGTAAATTATTTGTGGTTTGTCATATAATCTTGTCAGATCATTTGCTCTATGAGTACTTGTAACATTATCTTATTTGCTTTAAAGTGAAAAGAACCAAATCATAAACAATCTTTTTTTATAAACAATCAAGTGATTTTATTTAAAAAAATAGAACTGTAACATTTTAAATTAAAAGAACAGGAGTCACCAGGTCACAGGAGTTTGTTCTGAAAAAGCCAAATGACAAAAAGACAGAACAGCTAGGTTATAGCGACAGGTTGAAATATTTGCAATAACAATTAACAGGTATATTGTAACCATTGCCCACTTACATTGAAACTCTGCCTCATACATCAGGCGATGTATCTGTAGCTTCAAGAATGCCTTCTTGCTAAGCTCCAGCCGCCGCATTGATGGCAGGAGGCTGAGCAAGAAATGGTGGTCCTCATCCACGACCGGACTAGTAGGGACACTGGGGCCAGCTGTTCTCTCCAGGGCGAGCATCAGGTTTCGCTCAAAGGCTGGCATGGGTGCCTCTGCCCTTCCAGTCCTCCTCTTCCTGCCCGGAGCAACAGCAGAACCTGCAGCCCGACCTGCATTCACTTGCACATTCACTCTCTCATTCACCACACTCATTCTCCACACTCTCATTCTCCACAGTCTCATTCATCACATTCTCAGTCACATTCACAATCACAAAATCTTCCATGCTGGAGTTGGTAGCTGCCAAGTAGGCCTCCCGTTCACTCTCATGCACTCTCTCAATCTCACTCTCATTCACACTCTCATCCACACCATTCCCACAACTCTCTGGCATGTTGCTGGTCGTCATCCTGGATGCCACGAAGGGGTCTATAAAGGCCATCAGTCCAGCATGGCACCAGGGCCTCCTGTTGCTGGCAGCGCTGCCACTGGCTGTGGTTTCTGATGCCTCCCTCCTCTCCCTCACATATCGATCCCTCAGGTCGCGCCACCTTTTTTTACAGTCTTTTTCTGTGAGAGCACAAGGGAACCATTTCAAATAATAACTGCAATTTTCAGATAACTCTACATTACAATAAACATTAATGATCCTATGATTTTATATTACTTCATTCAATTTATGCTTGGTCTAAAAAACCTCTGTACTACAGTACAGTATACTACAGTATCAGGTTTGGGTATAGCATATTTCATATTATTGGGAAGACAATAAAGAAAGTTTACTTTTCAACATTAAACATTTCAAAGTAATCTGGCCTACCCTATTGTGTTATGCTTGAGTAAATTGGGATATTTATAACACTATGCAAGGGGTAAAATAGCCTACCTGTCATAATAACAAATTTATGAACAATACGGCTGTATTGATTGGGCATTATTAGCTTAAAACTAGTTAGCTAACATGAATTGGTCAACCATGCTATCAACGGTAACCCGCTCTTTTTAATTAAATATATTTCACAAAACATGTAATTACCTGGCAGGCCAAACTCTTCACCGATCTCCTTCCAAGCCTGGTTGGTTTTGTTCTTATCGCGGTAGATGTCGATCCTCATATTCCACAGTACCGGTCTCCGAAAAACGGCCATTATCATGCGTTCCCCCATCTTTCCGTCCGTAAATAAATTCATGTCCGTACGTAAAGCACTAGCGACCCCTTCCGTAAATTTACGGAAGTACGGATACGAAAAACATACGTATGTGGAAACGAGGCGTTAGTCCTACAGGGCTCCAGACCAGGGCTCCGAACCGGTTCAAGGAACGAAAACCGAAAACGAACAGAATTTTACTAGGAACGGAAGCCATTTTTCAGGCTTAGAATACTCGTTGGTTTTTCCGAGCGAATATTCGAATACTCATTCCAGAAAAATACACCATCAAAAACAACATTAATAATCCCTATATACTCCCTGGAACCGATTTTGACAGTATCTGCATATTTTGTTGAAGATTTAATAGCTTTTGAACGTTAATTAGTAGGCCTAAGTAAGTTGTAGTTACTTAGTTTTCCCCTTGGAAGCAAACAGCTGTTGTTCCGTGCCAAATCAGCTGTCCTCTGCCATCTCTGCCCTTGCGGGAGCTTTTCTATTCATTCTGGAACGTGCATCTTTTCAGGGAATTTTTACAATAAATCCATAACAAATACCGAATATTGATTGTCTTATGTGTCCATATTATATCCATTATAATGACCGGGTATTCGCAAGACGCTCTGCAGCAAGCCAGTCACAGTTGATTTGCGCAGCGCCGGCGCTGTACAGCGAACGTAAACAAACTAAGCTAAGGTTAGCATTTCACTAAGCATTTATTTTCCTCCCGAGATCCCGCTAATGTTGTTATAAAGTAAAGTAACGTCACGTAGGCCAGTGTTTCCCCCACGTTCACACAGCAGCAGCGGCGCGCCGCCGCTGCTGAATTTTCTCCGCCGCTGCAATAAAAATCCTTCTCCTAATTATTATTTTTTTTTACGTAGCTCCTTTTAGAAAATGTACAGCGCGTAACGTCAATTGCGCAGCACGCGGCACATCGTCACGTAACCAACATCAAAGAAGAAAAATACACAGCGAGTGTGGCAGTTGTTGGCAGTAGGCTACCCTACACGGTTGCAAAGTTACATTGATTCTAGCAGTAGCGAGTGAAGCGGAAGATCGAAGAAAGATGGAAAGAGAGAGACAGACAGAGAGAGAGAGAGACAGACAGAGAGAGAGAGAGAGAAAGTAAGTTGCTAAAATGTGTCGCTACATGACCACCAGTGTTAAAAACCCTCTGAGCCCAATCATTTTATTGTATCTATAAACCGCAACCTCCGTGCCGTTTTTCCTCTAGTATTGTGTGTGTTGTCGCTCTTTTTGGGATCACTCATAGCCTTTAAAAGCCGCGTTTACATGGCACATCTGATCCGCATAGATTTCTATGCGGCATAGATCTGTTCCTAAAATGTGTTCCGAATGTACTGTATACATGGCAGTAACAAAAGTGTCCGTTATGTCTCTCGCGCACACCTGACATATCTCTGGACCGGCGGCGACATAATGGATGTCTTATCACTATCGGGGATTTTAAATTTGATTTTAATGAAAGCACAGCAGGAGAGAGCTTTTCTCTGCCTGCTCCTTCAATGAAGAAGGAGCAGCACAGCAACATCAATTTCTCGTCAGATCTTTATATTTACCCTAAGCTCCGTCGCAAACAAGAGGAATTTGGATGCGAGTCCGCAGCCAAGACTGGTGGGAGAGAGTGGTCTTACGGGAATTTAGTGACCAGGAATCCTCGAAGGTCCAATTGCGCACTACTGCAGATGCCATCTCTCTAAGTTAAGAAGTATTTTAACGTTCAGCCTGCAAAATTACTAGTAGTAGCCTACTCATTTACAGTTATTTCGGACGCGCGCGGACACGTCATTAATAAACACCCATGTCCCGTCGCTAAGCAACCGGACACGCTTACCGGACTACTTTTACGGAGTGATAACAAAGACGTGAATCAGGCAATAAATCCACTTTCCTTGACAGCGGTGAAGTTCGGTGTGCTTAAAAGTACCGACGGAGCTCAGTGGACCAATGGCGAACTACTGCGGCTGCTCTAAATTGAACCCCAATCTATTCGGAATAAGTGTATACATGGCGATTGTTGGGAAAAACGGTCTGTCTAGTTACTGGACCAGATGAAATGAGACGGAGAGGTAATAAAGTCTGTCGGCACGAGGACCTTGGATTTATTAAGTAAAGTGGCAACGGTTATACAGAGTCATAAAGCGTGAGAGATCGAATATGTCTAAGTCCCTAATCAGCAATGATGGTTCGTCCAGAGCTTCGCCTCCGTGGAAGGTCTGCTTCAGAAGAAGGGGGGAGAGTACCTGTGTGATACAGTTTTATGCTGTATCTTCCTCTCGATGAGGTGTGTGCGTTTAAGATGTGTATGGTTCTGTGTGTCTTTGCTTGACCTTGCTTCCCAGGCCCTAGTGTATGCAGGTGTATCTTCTTGTGTTCTTCCTGATGGGGGAGAGCCTCACAGAATCTCCTCTTTGTGGCCCTCCCGTTCTGAGGATGAAACGGTGCATTGTCTGAGTGTTTACATTTGCTTGGAGGAGAAATGGGGCCTTGGTTCTGGCCTTCACCTGACTATGTTATCCAGTATGTGTTATGTGTTAAAAGCTGACTATATTGTATCGTGACTGCCATGTGTTGTGCTCCTCAAGCTAGGGTGGGAGTTAGCTATATTTATATGTGCTCAGCAGGTTATTTTGCCCAACATATCCCCCTCAAGTCGTCGCAAGACGACTTTTACTCATTAGGGGTACGAGGGATAGGACTTCAGCGCGGGACTACCATCATAACACTTTTAGAAATAACAGAAAGAAGGCAAAATTATCATAAAAACAAACCATGAGCATGGGACTAAAATAAGTCGCTGGACCGGGTGTATGGGGAACCACGTGGGAGAAACGCCACCCATGCTTCAGACATGGGTATGCCATACACACCCCACCTAGGGGGTGGCATCCACCCCGGCCTTACATCGCGAACAGACAATACCAAATAAAGTGGCAGCAGGTAATACACAAAAACAAACATACCACAAGCATACACTAATACAAAAAACAAAAAACAAACAAACAAATATCAAACGATACCCCAAAAAACAACAACAACCAACAACAAAACTAACACCAAACCCTAATAATAACAACGAAATGCAACAATAAAACAAACAGTAAACAATAAACAAAAATGCAACAATCACACACATACTACATAATAACAATCACAGGAAAGAAATGCAACCTATGAAACGTGTCCCTAAATAATAGTAATAATAATAGAAAGATATGAGGTAGATAACGAATGGCAATCCCCCTCAACCCATCCCTAGGTGACCACACACTAAGGATGTGAGGAGGAGTCAGCTGGTCGTGTAACAATAAGCAATCACACGCATGGGGTATCCAGGGTAGGCACGGGGCACGGGAACAACTGAAACCACGGAATAGCCCTGAGTGTCATCACGGGCAGGTGGACGCAAGGCGCCACTTGAGCATTAGACCCTTTTATTCAACTGCGCTCAGGACCTCATCTGATAAACGGGCAATCAAGGCCCCTGGAATCTCGCCCGTGTGTATCCCCGAGCTCCATCTAGTGGGACAGCGATATACACAACAACATTTACGTTCCCGGCGTCGGTTGCGTAGACGCGGGCATAGATATGGGAGCGGCTAAAAACAGTGGAGCGTACAGAAGCAAATACAGCCAGGGGCGCCCTCAAGCCTTAAGGGAACGGGCCGCAGCCCCTGGTACCGGAACGCAGATCCCTGGTCCGGGCGACGTGGGTGCATCAGGTGGGAGGGGGGTGGTGCCGTTGGCGGGGACGGGAATGGGGCAGCCCACCTGGAGAGGTTACTAGCACGTCACAGGCGGGGAGGGGGGAAGGGGGGTTTCGTGGTGGGGTTTCAGCATACGGCGGTGGAAACAGGACGCCGGGGCCGTGTACCTGGAGAGGCCACTAGCACTCACGGGTAGGTGTCCGGCTCGGCGGGGACACAGTCGGTGGCGGGGGTTGGGAGTGTGTAGGGGAGCTCGTACTCAAAGTCAGGGGTTGCAGGGCGAGGGAGGCCATACTCACAGTCAAATTTTTCAGGCACCATCTGGTCGTCCAGGGGAAGCTCGTCCAGGCAATCCAGAAGGGGCATGAGGGGGGCTGCTTCGGAGTAGGGAGGGGGCTGTTGTTTCTCCTTTTCGAGGGCCGTGGTGATGAGGCGTGAGCAGAGGGTGCGGGCACAGGGGATGCAGCAACACCCGCAGCAGACCACAATCCCGACGAAGCAGGCCAGGGATGACAGGACGGCCATGAGAAGGCCCTTCCACTTGCCAAACATGTCAGTCATCCATTTCTCCATGGGGTTGTCGACCCCAGAGTCCTCTGCCATCTGGACGGAAAGAGCTCGAAGGCCGGCCAGGGCCCTTGTCACTGACCCGTCAGGGGCCATGTTGTTAGGATAAAAGTACAACATGTTGTCCTTATCATCCCACACACCCCTCCTTGCTCTGCCAATAGCATATCTATATCTATATAGTCCCTTGACCTTATCCGTGGAAAAAATTGACAAACCGTTGCTGATTATAGTATATATTATTTATCCAATCAACATTTTTGTTAATAGTGGACCACCAAAACAGGACTGATTCAAACCCTGCCGAAATTTGATTGCATCATTCTTGGGTAGTTCGTCGGCTCCGGGCGTGTCTGCATCTGGCTCCTCCTCCGGCCCTGGAACTTTGTGTTTCTCTTGCTGGAATTACAAACTTATGTACAACAGTTAGATGTTCAAACAAATTTTCCTTAATTCTATTTCTAATAACTCTAATGGAAGTCCCTTTTGGGACCCTCGAATGTTAAGTGAAGGCATGGGTTGACCCTTAAGCATTTCATGCGGGGTTAGATGTGTCGTTCTGTTAGTTTTCATGCGATAACTCATTAGTGTCAGTGGTAGTGCATCAATTCAATTTAGTGCTTGCACAAATGTTGTTCATTTTTTATCTTGAGCGTCCCATTCACTCTTTCCACCATAGCTTGTGGTTGAGGATTGGGGCATAATCTAGTCTTTATTTGACATGCAAATGTTGAATCACTTGTTTGAGTGTTCTCTGAATAAACGTTTTGTCTGAGCTTATTTCTGACGGAATTCCAAACCTAGTCATGACTTCTCTAGTCCGAAACTTGATTACTGTAGCCGCACTTTGGTCTTCTGATGGGACTGCTTCTACCCCTCTGTTGAACACTGTTTTTTCAAATATTTCACACTCATTTAGCTGGATGTCAATCATTGTTTGCAAGTATGGTGAAGAAAAACCTTGTTTTCCAAAAATGTTCCTAATTCTCCTCAATACCTCCCCCCTTGCGCAATGGTCAAAGCCATGCGCATTAAATGATAAGCAAATCTAAGAACGCCGTTGGTGCAACCAACGTCGAAACGTGTAACCTTAAGCATCAGCAAACTGAAACCAATCTTTTGGGAAGGGAAACCGAAACCAGTATGTCCAAATCCAAAGCCCAATATGGGTGGGTTTACCATCAGCCGCCTGAAACCACGCTGTTCCAAAGTCATGCACTAAACCGAAAAACGTACATGCGTTAGTGGGCTTCTATACCAAAGGTAAAATAAAACAAAATAAAATAAAACGTGACATGCCCCGTTCCAAGACCACCTCTTCTGCCAGAGCTGACATATCTGACTCCTGTTCCTCCTCCACCCTACACCCCAGACGGGACTTCCCATGATTGTTGCAGCTCGTCACTTCATGATCAAGTGAGCCAGTGCCCACAGCGACTCTGCCAAGTAATCGTGACTGTGCCTGCCTTAGGTCGTCCCGGGTGTCAAGGTGGGATCTTACCCGTCGTTGGCTAACCAGCCTTCCATACTGGCTCGCTGCAGGATGCCGTACCTGGAATACAATCAACCCCCACCCATATGGTAGTATAGATCGCAAAGTGGAGGGATGGAGACAGAGTCTTCAGCCGCATCTGCCTTATGCATCCATATGTGTGCGTAATGAATACACATCAGGGCAACTATAAAACAAAAGATAATTTATCAGAGTTAAAATTATTAAAGTGTTGCAGCAGCATTAGTGGCATTTGAAGGTAAACCCACTACTTCCGAATCCAATTTGACAACATAGCATGTATGACTCCTTCCCAGCAGATGTGGCGTCAATCCACCTATTGTTCTTTACTAGGGAGATGTGAAAGAAAACAAAAGTCACAATATTAAAACTTGCATTTTCAGTATTGGGCGACTCACTTCTGTCTTAACCGTTACTCAAAATCACAATTCTCTTCATAATCCTACCCGATTGCCCTTCACTATCTATTTAAATTGGACGACCTAATTAAACCTTTTATTCTACCTATTGCTTGCATTCAGTGTTTTCCATATTTTGATTCACTACTATACCAAACCCAAACCCTCTATGTTGATCTTAACTAGTTTATTCAACACTGAATTGATACATTGTTTCTATTTACTAATTAACCTATTGTTTCATCTGAAGTGTGCTTGTGTATCCCCTTGTGTACTCCATCACTCTGAGTAGGAGAGGATTCTCCCCCACCTCGGCAGGCTCACACACACATCCTTTCTTATTTTATTTTGCTAATTTATTTTAAATGACATTTGTCATTGTGGATAATCTAAATTAGAAATTTGGATAACTTTTGATCATACTTATTTGGTCTAATTTTTAAATATTGCCGATTGTTTTTCCTAAATTATAAGATCACTTTTAATAAATTGTCTATTACTTATCATAATCTCTAAGGAAATATTTTATTTGTGTTGTTATCTTGGCACCTAGACCTCGTCAGGTCCAAGCACCAAAATAACATCCACCTATCCACGCAGAGTCCATGGGTTGGATCCGCTCCTCGTTTGATGAGTCACTTTACCCTGGCGCCATTGAACCCATTGACTCCTGTGGAGTGGTGTGATTTCTAGATAATTATTCCTGAATCCTGTGATCACCATGTAACTTGCTCAGGGACATATCAACACTCGGCTAGGAGGAGCTGGTCCAGCAGGGGGCGGTGTAGTTGGGGAAGGGTAGGGTTGGAGTTGTCCAGCAGGGGGCGGTGTAGTTGGGGTAGGGTCGGAGTGGTCCAGTAGGGGGCGCTGTAGTTGGGGAAGGGCAGAGTCGGAGTGGTCCAGCAGGGGGCGCTGTAGTTGGGGAAGGGCAGAGTCGGAGTGGTCCAGTAGGGGGCGGTGTAGTTGGGGAAGGGCAGAGTCGGAGTGGTCCAGCAGGGGGCGCTGTAGTTGGGGAAGGGCAGAGTCGGAGTGGTCCAGTAGGGGGCGCTGTAGTTGGGGAAGGGCAGAGTCGGAGTGGTCCAGTAGGGGGCGCTGTAGTTGGGGAAGGGCAGAGTCGGAGTGGTCCAGTAGGGGGCGCTGTAGTTGGGGAAGGGCAGAGTCGGAGTGGTCCAGCAGGGGGCGCTGTAGTTGGGGAAGGGCAGAGTCGGAGTGGTCCAGTAGGGGGCGCTGTAGTTGGGGAAGGGCAGAGTCGGAGTGGTCCAGTAGGGGGCGCTGTAGTTGGGGAAGGGCAGAGTCGGAGTGGTCCAGCAGGGGGCGCTGTAGTTGGGGAAGGGCAGAGTCGGAGTGGTCCAGTAGGGGGCGCTGTAGTTGGGGAAGGGCAGAGTCGGAGTGGTCCAGTAGGGGGCGCTGTAGTTGGGGAAGGGCAGAGTCGGAGTGGTCCAGTAGGGGGCGGTGTAGTTGGGGAAGGGCAGGGCTGGAGTGGTCCAGATTTGGCGGAGGGGGAGGTGTGGCTTGGGACTGAACTCAAAAAATGGCGGCCGTGGTGCTATAACTCTGTGTGACCTGTCTAACACACAAGAGCGGATGAGAGGCTAGGGGGTAACTCTTGTCACTTTTGGAGGAGGAGAACGAGAAAAAAGGAAGAAAAAACAGGGGGGGGAAGCAAAAAACAACAACAGGGCCTAGAGGCGTCATTCAATACATCCAGACATTCCTCATAGCCAATAATCGTTATCTATCCTTTATTGATTAATCTGCTTCAACAGACTAAACCGTCAACCAAGCGGCAAAGAGATGTTGTTTAGTATCGCATAGATATGCGACAGGTCCAGCAGTAATTCAAAGAAACACAGTAAAAGAGATATCACTTATCCTTGTCAACTTTAGTTTTAACGGGTCCAACAGTAAATGGAAGCTACACAGTAAAAAGGTTATTTATCATTTGTCAATTTATCTATTTCCGCAGGTTAAGCCATAGACCGAAGCAATACGTCAGAGAGACATTATTCATTATTATCAATCTATCTATTCTTTCCTTTATGCAAAGCATAATGTCCGAAAACCGGACATTATCATCAATTAATAAAACCCCCCCGGACGCCCCGGACGGGACGTAAAAAGTGGACATGTCCGGGGAAAAGAGGACGTTTGGTCAGCCTAGGTATTGTGGCAACCCGGCCCCAAACCCTCACGCCAGGCCGTCAGAGGGAGAGGTGTTGGATGGCGTATACCGCCGATATCCACCAGCCGGAGCCAAAGAGCAGCCCTTGCGTAACCTCAATGAAGGTAATGGAGAACACCTGCGGCAGAAGATCAGGTACCCTTTAAAAGGCTGTTTGTTGCTCTCCCAGGGAAGGAGACCGGGAGACCAAGCGGAGCGGATTACCTCCAGGACCCGTTACGGACGGGCAGACTCGTGGATATAACGCCAGGACGACGCACGGCGACACGGCGCGCACCACCAGGACGGCCTCACCGACGAGAGTGACCTCCCCCTCCAGGGACGAGACCGGCCCGCCGGAGAGACAATTCCCCTGGACACCACCGTGGCTCACGGAGTCGCACGTATGATTTTTGGTTTTCCCGCGTTGGGCACCGACCACGCGGGGTTTTTTATTTATTGAATAAACGCCCTACCGGGCTTTGAACGACTTGGCGTGTGTTGATTTCGGCGCGAGAGAGACATTCCTGGGGTCGGGTCGCCACAGTGTGTAAAAAACATGTATGCATCCTCACATGCGACTACCTTACTCAGTAGCCCCCCCTTCCCTCCCCTTAATGAGCAAAACATGTACATTATGGTACATCTACTACAACTAGTAACACACCTAAAAGGTGCACTCCTCAAGAATTTTGCATTGTTTTATATATGACAGAAGACTGTGCAATTTGGGATGGCCTGAAGAAATATTTATTTTCGCTATGCCTGAATAAGGTCCAAACAGGCCTACATTTACACCTTGGTAAGTCACTGTTAAGTTTTATGTAACGTTTCTCAATATATGCAGATATAAGGATATGCTGATAGCTCAGTTCTTGGTTTATCTCCTTAAGACTACAGTGGTGGGAAAACAATCCTGTTCACTGGAGCGGCAGACCACTTGGTCCATCCACCTCCTTGCCATTGCTCCAGGGGGATCTGTTCCGCCTGGCAGGGAGAATAATCGGACATCCTTTCCTAAATCGGGGTCCACTTTTGACACGGATGGGCCAGTGCCTTTTCCCTCTGCTGGCCAGCAAGGACATGGGGGCCATAGATGCTGCAGTCTTGCAGTTAGAAGTTTGCCCAGATTTGGACATTGTGGAGATTGTCAGCCTTGCAAGTCTAACAATTTGTGCTGTCTCTTTTCATCTGCCCATGTGTTTGGTAATTGTTGACCGGTGTTGTATACAATTAGAACTGCTTTCTAACAGCTTGAAAGCCAGACTGTCCTGACCTCCGAAAATGTAGACCAGGTGAACAACTTGGCCCTCAGCTGGGACCTTCCCACTCTTACAGAGAACAAAAGGAGGTTGTTGTCACAACAAATCCTCCATCATGGGGTATGAGAATGCCCAATCAGCTATTTACACGTACAGTAAATGTGTTCTTGGATAGAGTATGCGGCTAAATATTGTTTCTGGTGCCATCTCCTTTCTAAATTAATTAATTAACTAATTGTCAGACGTGAGAGGCAAATGGTGCAGTTGCGGCTAAAGGACACTCGCATCCTGAAAGTGTTAAAAGAGCGGCCTAAACTGGCATCTGTCCTGTTCCTCAGATCTGCAGAGGCAGAGCTGGACCCAGAGGTAAGCTGTCGTGCCTACAGACCATGTACAGGAGTTGCATGGTCATGATTTTATAATTCAAGTTTCAGATGATAATAGAACGAATTGTGTGGCCAGAACCAGACAGTGATCTTCTTCTGTCGTATGTCCTTAGACCACGCTCGCCGTTCGGGGGCCGGTGTTGGTTAGGATGTGTTCCACAGTTTGTATTGGGTCTCCAGACTCGCATTAGGCACTGTCTGTGTTGCCCCACTTCAGCATTGCTACCCCGAAGCGTCCCACGCATGTCCTCAGGCGGTTAAAGGGGTGTCCACTGCGTTCGGGGTAGGTGCTGGACAGGAACGTCTGTGGGATCTTTGATGTAATGTTGTAGGCGAGAAGGTTCCGCTGACCTCCACTGCTCCCTCCATGTCGCCTCCTGGTATTTTCTTGGGCGTCTATTGCAAAGGGGCGCCGGGACTTGAGGTGCATTTGCTGAGGTGTCTCGGTGGTGGTTTTGGGCCTATGGCACCACACCGGGGCACAGTATTCTGTGCTTGAGAACACCACGGCCTCGGTGGAAATGCGCAGCATCTGTGTGGAGGCACCCCATGTGGTGCCGGATAGACGCCGTATCAGCGTCAAGTTTCACTCCAAGGTATGTGGGGAAGGGCTGGAACTGTTGCTGGGTGTTGTCAACCATGATGTTCATTTTGCACTCCAATCTCACAGCCGCGCTGGTTAGGGTGAAGTGGGCGTGGCCGGTGTGACGTATTAGCTCCACCCACTATGCCTGTCTATAGGTGCTGGCATCTGTGGCTGGAGTAGTTATTGCAGCTTATGTATTCGATCCTGCTTCCTAGTGGCTATGTGAGGGTAATACAGCTTGTGTGTTCGATCCTGCTTCCTAGTGGCTATGTGGGGGCAGCTTATGTGCTTAAAATACGTAACAATCCCTCCTTAGTCATCTCAGATGACCATACTATATGATTTTAAGCCATAAACACCATTAACCACACCGAAAACATAGTCAAAGTAGGAAAAAATCAAACGCCACCGACCAAAGCGGAAAAACTCCATAGTGGAGGCATTCTGAAACGGCATTCACCTAGGTGGGTCTCATAGAAAATACAAGTCATTGTCAACAATACATTAATAAGCATATAACCTGGTTGTCATACAATAACAAAGTCAAAAGGCACATAGATAAAAGCATTCATAGAAATCCAAACTAATACTTCTGGTTATATGTGACAAAGTTATACAATTTTCAGCATGCATAAAACGATTCTATAGAGCAGGGATGGGGAACTGGCGGCCCGCGGGCCGCATGCGGCCCGCAGCCCGCGGGCATGTGGCCCGCGGCCCGCATGCCCACTCAGCCTGCACATAAAAAAAAAAAAAAAAAAAAAAAAAAAAAAAAAAAAAATTATAATAATAATAATAATAATTGATCGAGTTACAGAAAACTCGTTCAAGAAAGATGAGAAGAATTCATAGAATTCAAAGGCAAACCCATGCGTCTAGTTTGCTTAGAAGCGATATCAGTCACTAAAGATATCCACTTAAGTCGCCACTACAACTACTACAACTGCTTGTTGGGTTTGAGTTCATTGAGTTGTTGCACTTAATGTTGGGCCACGGTTTTTCAGTTTTTTGACTTCATTGAATGATGATGTATGTGAGCCCTTTGCACTGATAAAAATACTGACCATTCATGTGGCTGTTTGAGCATGGAAAACATGAAATTAATGTATGTTGGTTCAATTAACATACCGTACATAGGTTATGATTCTGGACGATTTTTTAGGTAGTGGCCATCGCCAAAATGCACCAGAACACAGGAAATCATCTACCAAATTCAAAATTATGTAGCTTCTCTCAGCTCACGTATAGTTGAAGTGTGAAGTCATGTGGCCCTCCGATGGTTATGATAAAAAATGTGGCCCTCTTTATCATGAAAGTTGCCCATCCCTGGAGTAGCTTCATCATCACTGCCAGCTGACATCAAACGCCTTGCTAGAGAAAAACAGTTCCAGCCATCACATTAGGTGCGTCTAGAAATGCAGCAAACATGAGGCTTAGTAACACAGCAGTTATAGACTTTTTTTGTCTTTTTTTTCATCTTTAGTTATGTGTTCATAATGGTACGGCCCTCTGAGGACTTTGGAAAAATTGAAATGGCCCTTGATGTGAAAAAGGTTCCCCACCCCTGCTATAGAGTATAGGCTTCGCCTTTTAAGGCTATCGCTATTGGGTTTTCCCTAGGCGCGAGCCGTAGCACTGAAAAATTTGTAATCCCCGCCCACCAACAGCGTGGGCCTTAATCACGTCCGCAGTCCGCACATATAAGTCTGCGCATATACTTATACATATATATATATATAAAAGGCTGCGCATATACTTATAGAAACTAGACGTTACGGGGTTGGCTTAGCTCAGGAGGTAGAGCAGTTGTCTTGTAACCGAAAGGTTGCTAGTTCGATCCCCAGCTCCTCCTAGCTGAGTGTTGATGTGTCCCTGAGCAAGACACTTAATCCTAACTGCTCCTGACGAGCCGGCTGTCGCCTTGCATGGTTGACTCTGCCGTCGGTGTGTCAATGTGTGTATTAACTGATGTAAGTCGCTTTGGATAAAACCGTCTGCTATATGCCCTAAATGTAAATGTTACAATACGTAACTAACATTCTATGTCGTATAGGCTTCGCCTTTTAAGGTTATCGCTATTGGGTTAAAGCGCGAAGCACGATGTGGTCTATACCTCATTGGTCCCGATCAGTACCAGAAACACAGCTACATACGCGCCCAGTATAATGCGTCAGACGTAGCATAACATACGTCATACGTAGGGTTGCCAACTTTCAGAAATTAAAATAAGGGACGCCCACCACGGGCCGACTCCTGTGGGGCGGGGCGCCCGCATTAGTGGTATGTTTTATTTTGTGCTGGTGTTTTTAGTAAAGGGTTGATCAAGAAAGCAATTAGTCATACTTAAAGCTTGAAATGCTTTATTACCACATAACATTCTCTTATAAAGTGCAGTCAATTAAATCTTGAATGAAATCTCTTTGTGTGGCGTGTGCAGCAATGAACTTTTAAAATATAAACTAAATAAACTGAGAACTTCATGTTACTTTTTAAGTGCATAACTATAGGGACTCTCTTTGAAAATTTTTACAAAAAAAACCAGTACAAATAAACAACAAAAACACTTATAAACTTATGTAAAAAAAGAAAGTGCAAATCATTACTCCTTCCCTCAACATTACTCCTCCCCTCAAAACTGTTACTTCTTTTTCCAGGTGTACTTCTTGTTACTCCTTGCAGCACTGAGTAACTCTTTGTCTTTCAAAGCGCTGTTGTAAAACTCTGAACAGGACTGCTCAAAGTTGAGAGTGATCAGGAGCTCACTTCTCATGAGCTCTGTGGAGCACCTGTTCCTGCATTCACTCCATTTGTTGGCCATTCTGGAGAAGATCCTTTCCACACATCCAGTGGATGCTGGGATGATCTAGGAAATGTATGTATATTAAAGAATAAAGGTTTTCTTTTAACAAATGTATTTATTTATTTATTAACTGTTAATCCATTAGTATGATTTGTTCTTTAAGTGGCCATATATAATATTTATATACTTCTGTATATTAAATAAATGGTCGTTCATTCAACTTTTGAAACTCAACATCCTAAACATCAATCAAACCACAACAGTTTACTAAAATAGGCTCTGCCCATGCACTGCGATGTTCTGGCAAAAGCACAACCAGATAGGAAATCAATCACAACATAATGTCTCATACCGTATCAACCTCAGGAGATGATTGGGGTATGAAGAACTGTGACACTGACGCTTGGGTCTTCTGTGATCTTTCGTGTCTGCAGTGTTGCTCTCCTGTTGCATGCTGTCTGATGTCAGACAGACCACCGTGCGCCACTGAAAACACTCGCCGACATATTTTACAACTTGCCTTGTAAACATCTCCACTGACGCTGTCCAGCCAAGGATGTGCGTCTTCCCACTCACGTCCGTATTTCTGCAAGCGTTTACGCTTTTGAGGACGTGGTGGAGTACCGGGTGTAGTGGGCATTTTTAAAAGGCGCGGGTTTTGTGAGCAGCGCCGGTGTGTGGTGTCTGTCGCTAGGCAACCGTGACCACCACACGCATGCGCATACACACAGATGACCGGAGCGGGTCTTGCGTAGATCCCGCCGCGACAATTTTGCTGACCGTAGTACCGTATTCCCTGTGTTTTGTTTTGATCATTGTTAGATTTAGTATTTGTGTGTGTGACAGACATGTGTATTGGAGATTTATGGAAATACGGAACAAATTACGTCCCGTATTGGTTCAATACGGGACGCAACATTTAATTGCCAAATAAGGGACGATTCCGTATTTTACGGGACGGTTGGCAACCCTAGCTAACCCTAAAGTGCTTCACTACTGGTAAACAAATGATTCAAAAAGCTTCACTACTGGTAAACGAATGATTCAAAAAGCTTAACTACTGGTGAACGAATGGTTCGCGAAAGAGTAACAACTCAGTATGATGCATAACTTTACATGAAGGTACACAAAAAGCTTCACTACTGGTAAACAAATGATTCAAAAAGCTTCACTACTGGTAAACGAATGATTCCAAAAGCTTAACTACTGGTGAACGAATGGTTTGCGAAAGAGTAACAACTCAGTATGATGCATTACTTTACATGAAGGTACACAAAAAGCTTCACTACTGGTAAACGAATGATTAAAAAAGCTTAACTACTGGTAAACGAATGGTTCAAAAAGCTTAACTACTGGTGAACCAATGGTTCGCGAATGAGAAACAACTCATCATCAGTCAGATCCAGTGTGGGACCCAAGCCAGCCCTCGACAGCGCTTGAAACCAAGGGCGGCAGGTTTAAAGCGTGCCCTGCAGCGGTGGACAATTGCTTTTAAGCCATCAGCATTACTAATGCCACATAATAAACCTTAAATGTGAATATTGATGTGTGTATATGTGAATATCTTTATTAAAATATGACAATCATCCCGTCTGTGTCCTGTTAATTTAACAACTAATTGTGAAATCCCAGGAAAATTAAGTTGCTTTCATAATCAATTGGTCAGTTTGCTAATTCACAGAATGATTAATTAATACAGTATCCCCTAGTCTGTTTACCAGTAACTGATCAGTAGTTATTGAGCAAGTCACTTAGGGCCTTGTTAGGGCCCTGGTTGTTCATCATTCGTTACTCAGTAACGAATACACTAGTCCCCAAGTCTGTTTACCAGTAACTCCTCAGTTGAGTAACTCACTTAGGGCCCTAACAGGGCCCTGTTAGGGCCTCCTGGTAGTTCATCATTCATTACTCATTCGTTCCTCAGTAACTACCCACGTTTTTGCGTACCTTATTGTAAAGTGTTACCAAATTAAATGTTGGCACTACTTTTAATGTTATTATATTATGCACACCGGTAATCACTATGCAAATTACCCCCCCCTCTATTCACCATGGCAACGCATGCCCCCCCCCCCACACACATACACACACCTGTGGCCTTGTCCGTCGACGTCGGGGACGTAGCTATGTCCATCCGTGTATGTGTGTTTGTGTCTCTATGTGTGTAGGCGTGTGTTTGTGTGAGGTCAAGAGTTCCCGGTCTATTAACCTTGACACAAAATGGCGTGCTTCGCTTACTTTGCACACACACAAACACATATACACACACACACACACACACACTCACAATTACACAGCTCTGCTGTAGGCATCACTCAGAAAAGGAGAGATTGTGTGGGCGTGCGTGCATGCATGCATACGTGCGTGTGTGCTCATGTGTGTGTGTCTGGGAGATACATTCAGAATCACAATTGGAAAGAGAGAGAGACAGAGAGACGGACGGACGGACGGACGGACGTCCGTCCGTCCGTCTCTCTGTCTCTCTCAGACAGACAGACAGACAGACAGACACCCCAGAGTCGCATCAGACTCCAGGTGACAAGGTGAGGCTGTGAGACCAGCCATCATCCACCCAAAATGTGGGGCAGTAGAGGTAGAGCGGGTCGACTGGTAATTATTGCAGATTGCAGACAGGTGTGTTGGGAGAATGAGGACCAGTGGCATCAAGCGGCCACTAGATGGAGGTGTTGGACCGTGTAGCAGGATGTGGCGTAACAGTACCCCCCCCTCTACGGACGCCTCTCGGCAGATGCCCAATAACAGACGGGTCTGGATGGAAGTCCCGGATGAGTGAGGTATCCAGAATATGATTCTGGGGAACCCAAAAGCGCTCCTCAGAACCGTACCCCTCCCAGTCGATGAGGTACTGGAGTCCCCGGCCGCGGCGCTGCACATCCAGGAGACGATGGACCGTCCACGCCGGGTGGTTGTCGATGACCCTGGGAGGAGGTGGGGGCGGAGCAGGGGGAGAGAGCGGGCTGGTAGAAACGGGCTTGACCTGGGAGACGTGGAAGGTTGGATGCACACGGAGGGATTGGGGGAGTCTGAGACGAACGGCACAGGGGTTCATGATAGTCTCAATCTCGGGGACCAATAAAACGGGGGGAGAGTTTGGGGGGAGCTCCCTTCAAGGGATTATTTTCTGCGTTCCTTCTCAAAATCCCTTCATTGTTAATTAAGGTATTTTTTTCTTGCTCTCTGGGGGGCTAGGGGTCAGGGGGGTGTTATACATATACGGCCAGTTAAGCCTTTTGAGACTGTACCTGGGATTAAGGGTGGTAAGAATAAAGCTGAGTTGAATTTAATTGAGGCATAATGACAGGGAGAGAAACCATCAGCGAAGAAGGCGAGATGTGATGAATAGAAAGACAAACCCGCAATCCTCTCCAATGGAAGACCCCATATAATTACTTGTGCATTCAACACAATTATTATACATCTATATATGTACAGACATGTTAGTTGTGTAATTAAATTAAATAAAAAATACATGTATCTATTTTCTAAATAAATGTATTTTTCCACTTAATTAGTACAAATATTAATTGTGTAATAAAATAATAAATATATATGTGTATTTTTTATTGTTCTCTTTTAGATTTTTTGAATGAATAAATCCTGCATTGTTTCTCCATCATTAAGCCACCTCAATCGTCCCTCCACACTGGGACGCCAGAAGGCCGCCATCTTCTTTATCTCCCAATCTCAGGAAACCGGTTCAGACCGGTGCAACCTCCGTCTCTCCAAGAAAATCTTTCTCTGCTCGTCGTCTCATCGAGTCAATTTGTAAAGGGCGGGAAAACGGCAGGGGGAGTTTCAACTTTTTTTTCGTCTATTTGTGACTCAATTAGACTTAATTAAAAAAAAAAACTCCCCCAAAAAAAGTGAGTTTAAAAGAAGATTTTTTTTTTTATCTTGTCCGTGATTGGTTGGATTTTCTATAGCGGAGGGGAGACAATTAGCATAAAGGACGCACTGACTCTGTTAAGGGAGGAATCAAGGTCAGCACCTCTTCATTCAGGGTGAGGGTGAGGGATGGGGGGAGCGTGGCTCAAGCAGAGGGGGGGGGGGGGAGGCTTGGGTGCCGCATCGTGGTAATTCACGATTTTGACTTTGCCATGAAAAATAAATTAACTCGAGTGGAGAAAAAAAGATCAATAATGCAAGGAACAGGTGTCCTCAGCCTCCCCCTGGCTCCTTGTGTGTGAGCGTGTGTGTGTATGTGTGTCTGTGTGTGCGTGCGTGCGTGTTTTCACCTGCATGCGTGCTTGAATATGTGTGTGTGTATAAAAATGCGTGTGTGTGTGTGTCTTTAGCGTTTACAATGGACAGATGCAGACTAATGGTTCTTGGCTTCTCTCTCTGCAAGGACACACACACACACACACACACAGCTGAAATGTCACCTCAGTCATTCTCGAGTCCAGCCCGTCCCGTACCTTAACCAATCAGAAGGTTACTACCCATCTGCTCCGCGATTGGCTGATTCATCTTTGTTCCTGCGTGCCTTTACGAGCGCAAGTGTGCGTGCATGTACATGTGTCGGGGTGTATGTGTGTGTGTGTGTGTTTTTGTGTTTGATTGTCTGATCTTGTGCGGGTGCGTGTGTGTGTTTCAGTTATTCTTTGGGAATTTGCTTTCGCAGCACTTCCGATCGTAGTTATGGGTCCAGTGTTGAATACTTTGATTTTAATCGGCCTCGCTTTGAAAGATTGCTAAGCTAAGCTGTTTAGCTACATATTTTTGTCCAAGTTTAAAGGGCCAGTGCCCCTTTTCACCCTGCAGCCATTCTGGTTTGATTGGTGGAGGAATTGTTTTCGGAATCCACAAAGCGCTTAGAATAGAATTCAAGCAAGTCATCATGGTTTCCAAAAGATTCTAGAAGGTTCCCCCATCCAAATGAACCAAAATGGCCACAGAGTAGAGACAGCAGACCCACCGTAGAATAGAGCGGTCAAACAGGAACTGATGCAACAGGAATTGAGTGAACCTCGGCATGCGCAGTGCTAATTCGCTTAAAACTAAAATAAATTAAAGACATTTGACGGAGGAATGAATCCCATGGATTTCCTTTGGAAAATTTACAAAGACTGTGTATCGTATTTTTAAGCATTGGGAAAGAATAAACTTGAGCATTTTGAAGAAGTTACAAAGCCTATTCTTGGGCCACCGCGGGTAAAGATTTAAAAGTTTATATTCATCACATACTCATACAGGATGTGAAGTGAAATGCTTGTGTGACATACTCTGTATTTCTATGGTTAAAAAAGAAATACAAGTACAATAAACTAAAAACTGAATAAAATACAATGTACGTTTTAACAGAAATATACACATAAAAGAAAGATAAAGTATTAAGATATTAAGTTACTGCAAGTATTTAAGTATGCATGAGTTGTGAACTGAGGAGTATTGTAAAACTGTGTGTGTTTAAGCAGATAGCAGAAATAAACGTGTGTTTGGTTCACGCTGAAGTCAACGTTAACGGAATAGCATCACCAAGGCGATGTACTTCAACTGACCCCCCCCCTCCTGTTTGTACCAACACCATCACACAGACACACACAGACACACACACACATGCACACACATACACATTATTGAAATTAGTAATTTGTGATATGATGACATCAAAATGAAAAAAGAAAAGAAGATAGAGGGAGGGAGTGGGAGAGAGGGGAGAGAGGGAGAGAGGGCGGTGAAAATAGAAAATAAGGCAAGAAAGGAAGGTTGAGCGCACAACACACACACACACCGCTCCATTAGCAACATGTGGTGTGTAGCGATAGCACGGCTGATAGCGTTATCTCTCTTCTTATTTCCTGTCCGAGTACACGCGTCCTTCAGGGTCCTCGCTCGCCCCCTATCTCGCCCCTCATCTCTTTATCGCCTGGTCCATCCTCTCCTCATCCCCTCCTCTCCCCTTCTCTCTTCCCCCTCTCCCTCCCTCCTCTCTCCCTTCCTCTCCCTTACTTTCCTTTCCTCTCTCTCCCTCCTACTCCTTCTCATCCTCTCTCTCCCCTCCTTTCTCCCTCCCTCTCTCCCCTCTCTCCTTTCCTCCTCTCCCACTCTCCTCATGTCTCTCCCTCTTCCGTTCTTCCCTTCTCTTATCTCTCTATCTCTCAACAACAAAGGCACAGGACGAACTAGCCGTCAGGTGGGTGTTGCCCCGCTGCCCCCCCCCCCCCCGGCGAGCAGAGCGGAGGATCTTTTAACGGCTGCAGGGCACCCGTGCACCGGCGGCCAATCAGCGACGACCACACCCCTGATTGAAGCAAGAACATCAGAGGCATTAGGACAAACAAAGGCCAGAGAGCCGTCACACACACACACACACACACACACACACACACACACACACACACACACACACACACACACACACACACACACACACACACACACGCGCACGCACTCTCACTCCATTCATTCTAACAGGTGCAATCGCATTGATTAAAAATACCCTCCAGCAAAAACAGTGAACCATGAAGAAACATAATTTACACACAAGTGCAAGGTGTGTGAAACACGTTTAAAGGCATTTTACAGGACATAATGGATACAATGATAATCATATCAATCCTCATTTCTATAGTAAGCCATATAAATAAACATAAATAACATGAGTCGATGCAAAGATAGACATTTAGATGAAATTCAATTCAATTCAATTTTATTTGTATAGCCCTTAATCACCATTGCAGTCTCCAAGGGCTTAACAGGCCAAATATTTATGACACCCCCCCCCCTTTACCCAGGCCCCACAAGGGCAAGAAAAAACTCCCTTGAAATTAGCAAGGAAGAAATCTTGAGAAGTGAGGAGTGCAATAGATGCCATAATTGACATACAGGTAAATACATGCACATCATATTTAATAACTTTCACCATTTGTCTAAAGCAATGCTTAAATAAATTCATTGTTTCCAACGCAGCCCATTGTCTTTAGCCTATGTGTTATTTGGTACCATCTCCGACCATGTGGTGGTGCCGTAACACATGTATATATATGTGTTTATTTCGGAACCTTTCCAAACCTTTGGCGGTGGAAACGCCATTGTAAGCGAACCTAACCGCACCGCTCAGCCAGGGCTCCTGCTTATTGGTTCATAGCGCAGCCAGGGCTCCAGCCTATTCGTGAATAGACGTAGGCGCGATCCAGTTCCCTTAGCTAGTCACACCCACTCAGAGGAGGACTTTTCTCCTCTCTCCCATTTAACCCCATGTTATTCACCGACCGTGAGAACTTTTGGGGAAATTAATGGGAGTCAATGGAGGCTGAGGGAGGAACGTCCTCCCTGAAGTAATTGTCAATAGGTGATAGGGGGTGCTAATGTCCCTTTACCCAGGGAAACGAACATTACATATACAAAGGCATTAAAGTAGTCAGATTTAAGGGCTTTAATTCATTACAGTAATCTACATTTTATATTCTCAACAATGTTAAGGAGGATCTTCCTCCTTCTCCTCACTGGAGAAGCCTCAACTGCTATATATGCGTGTATAGATAGATAGGTAAATCTACATAGATAGATAGATAGATATATATCAAGACAGACAGACAGAGAAAGAAAAAGACAGAGAGATAGAGAGAGGGAGAGATAGATAGAATGATAGAGAGATAGATATAGATATTACTGTTTTCGGTAATTGATATTACACATACATGGGGACTATGAAAAATAATTCAATTATGATCATTTGCTGTGATTTACCATAGAGTGGTCCATCAGATATAATGGGGACGAATTAGCAGACCAATCAAGAGCCTTTTCTGCTTCCAATTAATCTCTCTCTTTCTCTCACTGTCTCTCTTTATACTCATCTCATGGACACTCGCTCTCCCCCGCTCGCACACACACACACACACACACAACCCCGCACTGACACACAGACACAAACTTTCACCATCTCGCACACAAATGCAGATACACCCACACACACACACACACACACACACACACACACACACACACACACACACCTACACACCTAACCCCATGCAGGGTTGCTCCTCGAGGAAGCAATCAAGTCCTCGTGGGAGAGAGAGGGGGGGGAAGGATGGGGGGTAGGACGCGGGAGGAGGGGGAGGAGGAGGAGGTGACGAAGGTGAGATGATCGCTGGGTTACAAGGGGGTCTTTTCTTCACCCGTGACCCCCCCCCCCCCTCCTCAGCAATATTCGTCGCAGTGAGGGGGGAGTTAAAGGCCCCACTCAGCTCCTCCTCCGCAAGTTCTGCTCCAGAAAGGAGGAGGAGAGATTGTGAAGGACGAGATGAAGAGGAGGTCGAGAGAGGCCATGAAGGAGAGAGAGAGAGAGAGAGAGAGAGAGAGAGAGAGAGAGAGAGAGAGAGAGAGAGAGAGAGAGACACGTTTGTCCATCTTCACTCCATTTCTCCAACTGTCTCTGACCGATTGTCAGATTTCTAAAGTCAGATCTCAGAATGGATGGGGAATGCTTCATTCACGGCAAACGTTTGTACGTTTCTTCAACGTAAAGAAATTAAGAATCTATAGTAAAAGTAGAACGCAGTCAAATGTCGTAAAACATACAAGGATATTCGGAACATTCTGGGCCCGGTTTCCCGATAACGTTCTCTCTTAGGGCGCTATGAGGACTCCTACGTTTAGACTTATCAAAGTTGTTTACCTCCATAGGCGTGGTTCCCGTACGCTCTCTTAGGAGTCTTCTTAGGAAACACTCCTTTTATGCGCAGGTGCACGACAGTGTTCTAAAGAATATTGCAGTCTTTGCAAATAAAACATTGCTCAAAATCCTTCTAGTAGGCCTAAACATTTATTTAACCATGGGCGAACATAGCATAGCCTACACTGATTTAAAAAAATACATTTTGAAATGAAAACTACATTTTTAATAGTTTATTTAGCTTATTACATAATACTGTTTATGCTTGGACTGCTTTGCCTTTTGCTACCTGTAGGGGTCGGCTACCTGTAGGGGTCGTGTGCCGGCTTTGCGCGACGCCCGGCCAGTGTGTGTTTGTCAGGTGAAAGCTAAATGTCAAGGGACAGAGGCGGTGGTTGAATAAAGTCTTTCGACCACTTATTAAGTTCACTCGTTTCTTATAATGGTTTACACAAACACACAATCGCACATACACGCCCTTGTCAAAACCAAAACCACATGCTCTGATTGATGACAGCATGATGGAGAGATCAACAGAGAGGAGGAGGAGAAGGAGGAGGAGTAGAGATGGATGGAGAGTGAGGAGGAGGAGGAGAGAAGGAGGGAAGGATGAAGAGAAGGAGATGAGGAGGAGGAGGAGTGATGGAGATTAGGGAAAGACACTTGGAGACACTGGGAGGACAATGCTTCAGATGTGTGTGTGTGTGTGTGTGTGTGCCCTTTTATTTTTAAGTATGTTTTAAACAGGCTGATGTTTGCCTGTGAAAGATTTACTCAGCAGGCCCACAAAACTCTCAAACAACTCCTTCCCTTCACCTAAACTCTCTCTCTCTCTCGTTTTAATCTTTGCCTCGGTGTGTGTCTGTGTCCCTGTGAGTGCGTATGTGTCTGTGTTTGTGTGTGTCCCTGTCTGTGTGTTTTTTTGCGTCGGTGTCTTTCTGTGTCTCTTTAAGTGTGTGTGTGTGTGTTTGTGTGTGTGTCTCTGTGAGTCCACGTGTGTATGTGTATGTGTGTGTGTGTGTGTGGAGGAGCAGGGGGATTCTCGGGCTGTAGTATGTGTCTTGGAGGGAGTGTGTGGTGGAGGCTTGTGTGCAGACGGCCACAGGGGACCTGGTGGGGTGTAAGTTAGAGGGTCCGTAGACCCCCGACTTGAGAGGAGAAGGGGGCCTCCATCTCCAAGGAGATGGAGGCCATCTTGTGTGTGTGTGTGTGTGTGTGTTTGGGGTCATTCTTCAGACCCTCAAGGACTACGGACTGAGTGCCATTGGGCCAGAAACAAAAAACACAATAAAAGAGAATCACAGAATCATGAAATGGATTGTGATTGTACCGCACCAAAACACTGAAACACTTTGACCGTTTTTAGTACTTATTTTCACCCGATCTGAATCGGAACGCCCTCCGTACTCAAACTTAGGCTAGTAAGTACGGATAGTATGGATATTGGAACACGGCCATGTAATCACGAAGCATACGAGGCCGCGGCGTAGTCTGGTGTGGGACCATTATTATTTAAAAAATGACTTCTTGCGGAGCACTATAGGCCTACCACTCAAGGCGAGGTTAGCATCGAAGCAGAAATAAAGAACTTTCTGAGCCCCTGGAATGTGGAAAGGTGTTCCCCCGCCTTGCCAAGTTAGCACGGAGGTATTTGTGCATCACGGCAACGTCGGTCCCCTCAGAGCAGGTGTTTTCGGTGGTTGGACTGACGGTCACCAGGCTGCGGTCGCGTCTTACCCCAGAGCATGTCAACATGCTCATCTTTCTGAACAAAAATCCATAGACTGGTTGGTTAAGTTGTAACATGATTGTTTTTTTTATATGATTATTGTTATTATTTTGGGAGCTAACTAGGGTTGTGTTTATTTTTAGTTATGCTTATGAGCACCGGCTTCGAGCTGCATGCTCCGTTGCTTAGAGCAGAGTAGCGCATAACTATTGAACGGATCTGGTTTAACTGAGTTGTTCATCTAATAATAAAGATCCCAATTAGGAAAACACGCTGCTTTTGTATTTTCATTTCATTTTGAATATAGCATATAAATACTTAAGTAATATCACATGAGAGTGCGTTGTATCAGCATGGCTGTGATTGTGCCGAAGATAATGACAGCTGTGCTGATATTCACTACAACAGCACAACCTCGAGTGTGATATTGCTTTTATACAACAGTTCTACAAACACCATTAATTAGTTAACATTTGTTTGTTTATTTAATTATTTATTTGGCACCGCGAACATAAATGGATCCGCGACTGGGACTGAACTGTTGCAAAGCAACACACACACTAGCTAGCAGAACATAAACAGCGGTGTGATACATGTATAGTTAAAAGTCCCGGTGCTGTTATACTTGGTCGTGACAACATTTTAAGGTAAAATATTAACGATTAATCGACTAATTGATCGTTAATTCTCCCCACGATCGACTAAGACAACTGAATCGAATGCCCATCCCTAACTCACACGCACACGCACACACACACACCACGTCCAAACTCCCACTAAGACTCCAGAAGCTCCCGGAAATCCCGGGTGAAGAAGAAGAAAAAAACATGATTTATATCTACCTTTTTTTTTCTTCCTCACAACTCCATCCTCCTCCTCAGGGGAAACTCTTTAACTCATGGTCTTCCATGCTTCCCTTTCCCAACAGACCGACACGACGGACAAGAAAGGGAGGGTGTCTTGGCCGTCGTCACGGAGATGGTGACTCTGAGGACCAGCCATATGTTCCGGTAGGGGGGGAGGAGCTGACGCCCCGCTAACTATACCATGCTAACTCCAACGCTAGTAAGCTGCCGGTAATGGTTTGACTGTGCACTAACTCTGTGCTAAGTGTGCTGTTCTCGCTAGATGAACATCTAGCTATCCAGTCAGTTAAACATGAACTTCAATGACTCATAAAACTGTACAGGAAATGTTGGCATTACAGCTCAGAAGTGGTAAATGTACAAAGCTTGCATCACACATTAAGTATAAAAAGGAAAAACAATGGAGGCGGGAGGCTTAGCATGAAGTATTAACATAGCATGTATAAGTTCAGAATAAATGTGATTGTTCAGTAAACATAGTTCACACTAAAGGCAAGAAATATTGGGTTTTCTACATTAACATACTTACAGACAATACATCCAACGTCTCAACAAGGTATGACATGAGACTGGAGCTGAGAATCATGGCTTGAAAGCCACATAGACTTACACAAAATGGCTCTTTCCTAATTTATAGCAGGCTGCTTCCTGTTTCAAAGCATGCTGCCCTTCCACAAATCACCACTAGGGGCATTAACAAACATAAACCACACAGGGTCCAAAACACTACACAAGTCTTTGCTTGCTTGCATGCTAATGCTTATTGCATGCTCATGCCGTGCTAACTCCTCACTAGCTTCCATGTTAATGCCTCGCCTACTGTTTGCTTACTCTTCAGTAGCTTCCATGTTAATGCTTCGCATAGTGTTTGCTAACTCCTTGCTAGCTTCCATGCTAATGCCTCACATACTGTGCACTAAGTCTTTGATACCATCTCGCTACCTTCCACGCTAATAATTACTGCATGATACCTCTGTGCTAACTCCGAGCTACACCTCCACACACCAATCATCAAACACACACACACCCATCATCAAACACACACACACACACACCATCAAACACACAGCCACACATCATGAAACACACACACATCAAACACACACCATCATAAAACACACACAAGTTATCAAACAAACACACACACACACACACACAGACAAACACAATCAGAACATCTTTGATACAAAACACCACATCGTCTATGATCATCGTGCACATCATCACGTGCCCCCACCCCCCTGTACATGTGAACCGCGACCCCAGACCCCTCCTCCCCCATTGATGAGGAGGAGGAGGAGGAGTCATGGAAGAACAGGAGGAAGCGGAGAAGAAGTGATGGAGGAGGAGGCTTCTGTTCTGACACTGTACGTTTTAAATGAACACACACATTCTAGATTTGACAGGTCCCAACTTTCTCTCTTTCTGCCTTCTGGCGCTGAAGACGATTTGAACGATTCAGAAATAAATGAGCGATGTTTACGTAGAGAGGGTGTGACCGTGACCGACAGCCATTTTGGGCCCCGGCGTCTCTGAGGCTCCTCTGAGCTAATTAATAAAAAATGGGCCCCTAAATGAATAACGCGAATAAAAAACAAAAAGACAAGCCGACGGATACAAAGGCCCGGAAAGGCCGTGTTTGGGGTCCGAAGCCTGAAGGCACTACCTGTCTCTAGGAGGCAGAGAGAGAGAGAGAGAGAGAGACAGAAAAATAGGAGAGAAGAAATATTGAGAGAAAGACAGACTACACAGATCAAGAGAGAGATATGGGTAGAGAAAGAGAAGGAGAGAGAGAGAGAGAGAGAGAGAGAGAGAGAGCGAGAGCGAGAGAGAGAGAGAGAGAGAAAAAGAATAAATATCGAGGAAAAGACAGACAGGAACACATAACAATGGAGAACTCTTGCACACGCACACTCACACGCATACAGGTGCATGAGCTCCAAGAGGCAGATGATGAGTAGACTACTACTTGGGGAGTTTATGTGTCTGTGTGTGTGTGTGTGTGTACGTGTGTGCGTGTTTTGCATTTGAATGGAGGTGGAAGAGCCGCTATTGTGTGAGGGAGGTGTGAGGAACACGGATAGTGTTTAACACACCTCCCTCACACCTCCCCGAATACCTGAGTGTGTAAGTGCACGCATGTTTGTGTGTGCGTCTTTACACCTGCATGTGTGTGTGTGTGTGTTTCATACACATAATCAAAGCAGTGAGAATAAAAAGGACAGAGACTGGTGAAAAAATTA
This sequence comes from Gadus chalcogrammus, assembly GCF_026213295.1. Classification (NCBI taxonomy): domain Eukaryota; kingdom Metazoa; phylum Chordata; class Actinopteri; order Gadiformes; family Gadidae; genus Gadus; species Gadus chalcogrammus. Next base: position 3,338,864 of record NC_079418.1, read on the forward strand.
GCTTTGGTTTTTAAATATTCCCTCAGAGTGTCGGACAGACAGACAGAGTGTGTGTTAGTTATCTCGTCCCTCCCAGTGTTAGCAAACAGAGAAGATGAGTTTAGCACCAGCTCTTCCCCGTACCATAGCCTCTGGATCACAGCCCGCTACTGCCAAAGAGCCCTGGATACAATCACCCTCTCATCACCACTTGTCCATTCATTGAATCACCCCTCTGTCCGAGTAACAGACTAATTTAGTTCATTAATGGATGGATGGATCCATCCATTCTGTCATTTCATCCACCATTCAAATAAAGAATGAATCAATTATTTGACATTCAGGGCATTTATCAGTCGCTTTTATCCAAAGCGACTCGCAATATGTCCATTTGTCAGAAGAAAGAGAATTTTTTCTTTATATCTCTGTCGATGCATTAAGGATGTTCATAGAACCAAGTCTCAAGCACTAACAATCACTAGGTTAACCCATTCACTGCAGTTTCCCAATGATCATGTTTAAATTGCAGGGGTGTAAGTTTCCGATGTCTGTCACAACAAGAATGCTGGCAGTAAAGCGTTTTTCCACAGATTTAGCATATTTTCCAAAATAGGACCCCCAAAAGCAACTTCGACAAGGGCCTCCAAAAATCTAGGCACGGCCCTGCTCTCATCCCGGCCACACTCTCTCTCTCTCTCTCTCTCTCTCTAGCTTTACCTTGCATCTTCGCTATCTGCAAAACCCTCTCCTTCCTTCCCTCCCCCCTCTCTCCATCTCCCCCCCCCCTCAGGTGGTCGATGGGCACTTAGGAGGACATGTGGTTCGCCCGGTCGACCAGGGTAGCGGGGATTCAAACCCCCAACCATGCTCGCTCTCTGGAGGGTGGAGAGACACACACATAATCAGACACACACACACAGACACAAACAGAGACTTACATACGCACACAAAAACACAGACACATATCCATACGCACACAGACAAATAAACAGACACACATCTATGCATACGCACTCACACATCCATGAATACGCACACACACATCCATGCATACACACAAAACACACACACATGCATGCATACGCAACACACATCCATGCATACGCACATACACATCCATGCATACGCCACACACATACGCATACATCCATGCATAGGCACACACACACATTCATGCATACAACACACACACACACCCACACACACACACACACAAACACACGTGCACACACATCTATTGACGTGTGAATCGAGTCAGAGCTTAATGGATCTCTAGATGGGGGCCAGAGGAGGGACTCCAGCAGGGAGCCAGATATGTGAATCAATGAATATGACTGCATGAATACATTAATGTGAACACAGGAAAACAGAAGTAGGAACGCTGTCAAATGAATACATTCCAATCGGAAAATGACACTGATTGTGTGTGTGTGTGTGTGTTCTTGTTCCTCTATACCTGTGGGGACCTGATTGCACACAGACCCATGGGGACTCATGTCACCGTGGGGACAAAAAATAGAGCCCCACCAATGGCTCCTAAACAGTATTTAAACATGGCCCATGCCGTTTTCTAAAAAGTCCCCATGTGGACAAATCCTGACAAAAATCTGTGTGTGTGTATATTTCTATTTGTGTGTATACCTCTAGTGGTAACATAGTGGTACTGCAGTCCCCAAGAGGTTGGGTGTTCAGGCAGTGTGCATCGATTTTTTGTTTCAATGAATGAGAAATGCCAATAAAGAAATGTTGAAGTTAAGAAATGTTTAGTTAAGTTAAACAAAATAAATAAATACCACTCCTCTGTCAGAGGGTGTCAGAGTATATACGTGCTCCCATTTTAATTTCAAGAATGGAGGAAAAAACCCTTTTCTTTAATATTTCAAACGCTTTGACCCAGAAGGTTGAAATTTGAGTATGTGCATCGTGACCCGGTGTGTGACAAGTGCGCCGAGTCTCAAACCGTTGTGGCCTTCCTGAGTGTCAAAGGTCAGCCGTCATTTTAAGCTACTTTTTTATTGTAAAAACTAGCCCAAATTTACAAACCCTAACCCGACCCTAACCACTTTTGACTATGTTGCACAACAGAGGGTCTTGTGCATGGATATTTCGGTTTGCTTTGCGATACGAGCACCGTAGAGCTACTTACCTTTCCAATAGGTCTACAGAGTTGGGACTTAGCGTGATCAATCTATGTCCAAAATAAAGTTCAAACCCCAAGTTTCTAGTCATTTGGTCTATTTTTGTGCAAATGGCAAGCACTTGAAGTTTCAAAAAGGCTATTACTTGAAGGCCTGGCCATCGAAAAGTATGGGTCCGATCAACACCATACTGACGACGTTCCGCTCATCCCAGGCCATCAATCAACATAACAAAAATCGGACTTCTACGACTTTTAGAAAATAATTTGCTTCAAAACTGGCCAGCTTTGTCAGAGGGTGTCAGAGTATATATTTTTTTTAATGTTTATTTATTTTCCACAATGTCATTTATTTATGATGACTATATGCTCTGTAAGGTGACCTTGGGTGTCTTGAAAGGCGCCTCTAAATTAAATGTATTATTATTATTATTCTATAGGCCTGACAACCTCTTGACTTTGAGTTTCTGAAACAGCCAATTAAAAAAATTAAAACACTTGGGGGGGTTTATTGCTTCATATTATTGTATAGAGGCCCCATCACATCCTATGTGCCAAATTTGGGGTCTCCAGGGTCACAGGGAGCCACGTGGCGCTCGAAAAATGGAGGGAAAATGTTTATTCATTCATACTTATATTTCATAAACATTTCAGGAGTGTTTTGTCTTGAAATCGACCCGGTTAGAATAACCAAATGGAAGGGTATACCCAAGTAGGCTACGGAAAGAAACACAAAAGTGTAATGGGGACAAATGGGGTCTCAGTCACAGTAATAACTGACATTACACATATCCTAGTCTCGCAAAGCCAGACCAAACTACAGCAAGTAGAATGGTCTGGAACCACGCTACCTCGAGTAGGGTTGTGGTATCGTTTGGGTTTTATCCGATACCGGTGCCTACTCTGTACTTTTCAAACGGTTCCGGTGCTAAAACGGTTCTCAAACCGGTACTTAAAAAAACGAAACCGCACACACTTGCATACATGCACGACTTGTTATGAGTTTCAAATTAAGCAGAAAGTCAGCGTACACTGAGTTGAATGGAAACGCTGTTTGCTAGCCTACGCAAGATCACGGTTGGCATTAAATTACTCGACTTACCCGAAGAGGCTGCTGTGAGTGCTGTGATGATAAATATCTTTTTAAAAAATATATATTTAATATTAATTACTCGCTGAAAGCAGGCAGGCACGCATCATGGCGCAACATTACTGCCAAAGTCATATTAAGTAATATAACTCAGGTGCGCAAGGCAGCCACAGGAGACGCCAACATTGTTTTCAACCGCTCGGTACGGCGCTGTATTAATTCCCAAGTTTTGAAAAGAAAAAGTATTTGAAGCGAATATCGACTCTGTTTTTGATTTGTTTATTTGGTTTTGAACAGAAAGTTTTGGATGCATGCATCGGCTTTGAGTTTGTTTGTTATTTTAAAATGACATTCGCTCGCAACACACACACACACGTTCATTCACGTTCACCCAGTACAACCTGCTGATCTTCAATCAAAACAACATCAAGTAAGCGATGCCGCAGCGCGTTGACAAGTCCGTCCCGAGTCTCGAGGCGCCCATAGGCTTTATGGTTTATATGTTTGAAAGCCGTGACACACTCTTTTACCAGTTGGCCTGAAATACCACGCCTCGCAGTCATGGACCTATAAAGAAAGTCGTACCATGCGTGTTTAGCGCAACATTGAAAAGGGTCCCGTCTGAAAAAGTGTCGCGCTGCGTTCCGAACGTTGTGTAATCAAATACACCGGTATGGCGGTATATAAAAAAATCATATCCTAACGAAAATACACACCGTTATTCAGTGTGATCCGGTATAGGGCCCAGCACTAAAGCAAGTTGATGCCGCAACACCATGGGGGCGGGGCAGGGGGCGTTAAAAAACGCCAGGCACCGTTATGAGGAACCGGAATGTGCGATCTTATTCGATCTCGTTACAACTGTTTACGTCGGAACCGGTTCCCTACTGGAACCGAGTTTCGGTGCTCAACCCTAACCTCGAGCCGTCTATCCGTGGGGAAACTGGGCGGGCCTGTTTTTATTTCTTTAAACCAATCACAATCGTCTAGGGCGGGGCTAAGCCCGGGAAGCAGCGGCGGTGTCCATGCAAAATAGTGCCGGGGGGAAATGCCAGCAACCGGAAAGGGAGGAGTAGCGGTGAAATCTGACGCTAGGCAATAGACGCTGCCCACTTCCGTTCAGCCAGACTACACATATCCTGACTTTTACAGTCCCCACCGTGAATCTGCTGTTACCCCACCTCTGCTGTTTTTCTCTAAAATAAGACATTGGTAATACTAAGAACATGATTCTGTTTGTTTATTTAGCTATTTATATTCACCTTTTTAATTTCAGTTGAGTAATTTCATCTCTACAGAGTATGTAATCTCTCCACTCAGTCTCAGTAATAACTGCTATGTCACACAGATCCTGACTTTTACGGTCCCTACCGTGACCATGCCCCCCCCCACCCCTGTTGTTTCTCTCAGGAAATGCTGGCTTGGGGCAAACATTGTTTGAATGTGTTGGTCAAATGACTATTAACAATTGATTTAAGGAAAACAGACGCCTCTGCAATATAAATGGTTTCGCTAGTGCCTGCAAATATACCAATATATTTGCTTATTGTGATGTAATTTCCTACATTATCTGAAAATGCTTAATTTTCCCTCAAATCTGTTATTATGTAGACCAATAATCAGTAAATTAATATTATGATGCATGACTTTTTTTTCAAAGCTTCATTGAAAGTTTGCAATGTACAAACAAAAGCAAACAAACATCAGTCATTGCAAACTTTCAATAATGCTTTGAAAAAAAACAACGTTTTCTCATCGAATTTGAATAAACACACAAAACATCGAAAACAAAAAAAACTAAAACAAAACATCAAAGAATGCCTCCCTTCAACCTTTGACCCCTTCCAATTTGCATACAAAGCAAACCGATCAACTGATGATTCCATCTCTACAGCCCTCCACACTGCACTCAGCCACCTGGAACACCCGGGGACCTCCGTAAGGATGCTCTTCGTCGACTACAGCTCTGCCTTTAATACCATCATCCCTGACATCCTTGTGAGCAAGCTAGCTGCCCTGGACTTCCCCCCCGCCACCTGTGCCTTGATAAAAGACTTTCTTACAAATCGACCGCAGTCTGTTAAAATTGGCACCCACAGCTCCTCCACCCTCATGCTCAGTACGGGTTCTCCACAGGGCTGCGTGCTGAGCCCACTCCTGTATGCTATCTACACACATTACTGTACTCCCACTAGGGCTACAACTAACGATTATTTTAATAATCGATTAATCGGTAGATAATTTTTACGATTAATCGTTGAATCGGACAAAAAAAGAAACATTTGTAATTGCTTTATTCAAAAAAATAAAAAACATAAATGGGATAGCACAAAAAAAACATACAATGTATCGTCGCTGTCCGATGAAAACCGCGTACATGTCCATTTTTGCAGATTTTACGATGATAGAATGTCCAGGTTCATTTCCGTATACAGTATGCGTCATGAACCTAATTGACCAATGAAAAGTTGTGAAATCATGTAATCTGATTTTCAAGTATATCCATTTGGTGTCAAAGCTGTCAATCACGCCGCGTATCTCCCGCCCTGTGGAGTCATCGGGTAGCCGAATAACACTTTGAAGGTAAGGTATTATGTTTTTTTGTCAACTGTTCAAGTTTTTTCTAGTTGCAATATAAGATGAAGTAATTTTCACTGAATATTTTTTATTGGGAACCTGACTGACGAACGTAAATTAAGTAGGCTAAACACTAGGGCTGTAACGATACGCGTATCGAAACCGAAATCGCGACACTCAAAGCCACGAACCTGCCTCGCGGTGTGAGAAGGCAGAAGCGCGATACGCCCTTTCTAACTCTGTGGTAAAATTGTCCGATTGAAATTTGCTAATTTGTCTTAATAATAGTCTGCTGACACCGCCCCCTCTTATTGATGCCGTAAGTTTGCCCTCTCTGAGATAACAGCTCTCCGTGGCTACGGAGGATTTCATTTCTCCATAGCCGTTGAAGTCCTCATATGCGATATGAACGACATTTATCCAGAGTGGGCCAAGCGCGAAAAAGATTGCCTGTGTGATCCCTGTCTCTATTGTTTTGTGTGATTTGACCGGCTGCTTAAAGGTCGGAATGAAGCGGCCACAGATTATTGACAGGATGGGTACTTTATTCTACCGGAATCGTTCGCTTCTTCACTAGACACGCTACCGCTCGCTCTCCTCGCTCGTCCACTCACTCGCTGACGTCACTCACACACACACATACGCACACTACCATTCTCGTGCACACACATACGCTACTCGTAACACTGTGCCTCGTTATTGCGACGTTCATGTTAGATGCTCATTTATTTTCCCATCTATTGAAAGTTAGGCTATTAAACATTTTGCATTCTATTCGGCCTGATCATGTCATTATTTAAGCTGCATAGCCTAATAAGAAGCGCCAATAGGATATTTGACTAAACCACCAAACTAGTTGGTGGTTTAGCAAACTTTGGTTATTTATTTATTAATTTAGCTCTACTTTAATAGTATTCTTTCTGTTCAAATCTGTTCAATTATTTGTTATTAAATGTTACATTAAGTTAATTGTTAGTGTTGTTGAAATAAAATGCTTTTTAAATGTAAAAAAATCGTGGGATGTATCGAACCGTGGGTCAAAAATCGTGATACAAACCCAATCGTGAGTTGGTGTATCGTTACAGCCCTACTAAACACAGATTAGCTTGCTTGTTTGCTTGCTAGTTGGTAAATAAACTCATTGACATTGATACAATTCAAACAAATATGTTTTTTTCCTGAGTTTAAGTGGTCAAATTATAGACTGTAATGTTACTGTCGTGATTGTCACTAGAGCATGCCTCACTCGTACCGCTTGGTAGAGGCTGAGCATTTCCAACACTATACCCAACTTGCTACGATTTCATGGATTTCCGAAGTGAAGCTATGTTGACTGGGCATAGCGCTATATTTTTTTCTGATCTGGGTTTCTCCCTTTCTTCAGGATGTCTTTCTCTCTTAAGGAGATGTGTGAAATGGTCAATGTCAGGTATGATAGGGTACTTGAGGCGAACGTGAGGGTCAGCAATGAGAAGGAAGGTTTGTAGGAAATAGGGCTTTGACTTTTGCCCAAAAATCATATTCGAAGTTCGTTTGTTTATAAATATTAATATTCGAATATATTTGAATATTTATTAATAATATTTTGACCATTAAATGCCTTCAGTAAGACCTGGGCGGAATCCGAATACTTAGTACATACTATTTCTGTTCAGTGTCTGTTCAGCCACAGTGTCTGTTCAGCCACATGCACACACACAAACACACACACACACACCACTGCCAAACTTTAATGCATGCCTACACACTGACACACATACTTCCACATGCTAAGAAACTATGTAAGTGAAATGTGAATTTGTGAAACATGTTTTCTTTTGTTTTTCTTTTAATCATATGAATATGCTGTTGACCGGGTAACATCCAGAAAAGGAGAAGAATGAGGGGCCAATCATATCTTGGACGGAAAAAAAATTAATTCATCAACAAAGAAGAAAAAAAAATGGAGGGGCGGTGCCTGGCTGAGTCCTGCCAGAAATCCAGCAAACTACACTGCACCGAAATCGATGAAGGGAAGAGGGAAGAAATATTCAAGTATTTTTGGGGGAAATGGACTGGAAAGAAAGGAAAATCTACGTGAAGTCACTGGTGGAGGTGAGTGATGCCAAGTGGCGCCGGACAGAAGCGGTTCAGTCTCTGAGGTCAGCATCTCTCTGTGGTTTTTTATGTGTTGATGGTAGAAGGCTCAAGTTACCTGTTTTCCGTCTTGTCATCGTTGCTATTAAATTAAAAATGTCTCTTTTTACTTAATTACTTACTTTACTTTTTTACTCTTTTTAATGTCTCTTTTTTTCGCCGCTTTCTACGACGTCTTTCTAAGCCGCTGTTGGTAGTGTCGGGTCAGCCATCTCTTCTTCGTTCGTTACCAGACTCCGGTTGCATTGTGGGATAGCATAGTGACCTACCGTTGTATACTGTGGCGGTAGTACGCATTCTTTAACGTTTTCCGTGCTACACAATGCGTACTGAGCATTCGGACGCGCTATATTTGTGGCGTACTACAAAATGCATCCTATAAATATGAGTATTCGGATTCAGCCCTGGATTGGGTTTTGCGAGGTTTGTTTACCGGCGTTGCTATGGTTACCGGTCCTGCGTGTTCCAACGGTTTATTGGGTTTCTAATAAATCGCTGTCTAATCAATACTTCATTCACTGCCTCTTCCGTGGTCATTACAATATTATGAATACACTGCGTCGGGTTCTCCGACGTCTCTCCCTCTTGGCCTGCCCATAACAGGTTCGAATATTAAGGGCTGCCTAATATTCTTTCGAATTTTGATTTATTTTTTGATATTCGAATTATATTCGAATTACGAAGTTCGGAGTCAAAGCCCTAGTAGGAAACTAGAATTGAGTCAGCCAGACAGGAAAGTCTAAACTGTATTCATTACTCTAAATGGTTTCCCTCTGTCATTGTTAGATTCAGTTGAAAGTGCAAATACAGCTGCCATTGAGGGTAGGTACTTTAGGCTTAAATTATTTTTCTCCCAGTAGCAGCTACCTACTATTCTGCAACCCAAAACCTATTGATGTGTTGCACATTAAGATGAAAGCCTGCCACACTTGTTGTTCTGATTCCCTTGATCAAGGAAGGAATCCAAATACTAACTCATCAAATTGTATGTAGCTAAATTAAAAATGATTACTCAGAGAATTCAAAATGAATAGTTACTGTACGTTTGCTGCTCAGTTCTGAATTTTTCAAGCATTGTAGTGTGCTAAATGTACATTATATTTTATTGTTGTTAGGTTCTCTGGAAAGTGATAATGACAATCACTCTGAAAGTGCCAGTGATGGTAAGTATCTTATTATTCTTATTCTCAGATTAGGCTACACTACAGCCTCCACCTCACATTGGTTTTGAGTTGGACAGACTAAAGCCCATTACTAATTACAAATCTAGTGTATTTAATCAATTATGAGTCAAAATGAATGCAATGTTATATCAGAATGATGTCATAAGTGCATTTGTTGCACTAAATGTGTTCCTCTATATTGCTCTAAGACTCACTTGAACACGATCCTGAAAATGATCCGGAATACACACCTGTCAATGAAGGTGAGTAACTTATTGTCAATTTGTTTTTTTACATTTCTGTCAGCTACTAATGGGCTCAGCCACATGCACACACACAAACACACACACACACACCACTGCCAAACTTTAATGCATGCCTACACACTGACACACATACTTCCACATGCTAAGAAACTATGTAAGTGAAATGTGAATTTGTGAAACATGTTTTCTTTTGTTTTTCTTTTAATCATATGAATATGCTGTTGACCGGGTAACATCCAGAAAAGGAGAAGAATGAGGGGCCAATCATATCTTGGACGGAAAAAAAATTAATTCATCAACAAAGAAGAAAAAAAAATGGAGGGGCGGTGCCTGGCTGAGTCCTGCCAGAAATCCAGCAAACTACACTGCACCGAAATCGATGAAGGGAAGAGGGAAGAAATATTCAAGTATTTTTGGGGGAAATGGACTGGAAAGAAAGGAAAATCTACGTGAAGTCACTGGTGGAGGTGAGTGATGTCAAGTGGCGCCGGACAGAAGCGGTTCAGTCTCTGAGGTCAGCATCTCTCTGTGGTTTTTTATGTGTTGATGGTAGAAGGCTCAGAGTTTGTCAGCGGATGTTCCTGTCGACCCTTGGCATCAAGCAGTGGAGTTTTCTAAAATGGGTTGGAAGAAGAGAGGAAAGTCCTGAGAAGACGACAAGAGTGAGGGTGAGGACAGAAGAGCGGGACTTCCTAAAGTCCTTTCTTCTTAAACTGCCGAAAGTACCATCGCACTACTGTAGGTCCTCCTCTTCTAAGATGTACCTGGAGCCTTTATTCAAGTCAATCAATCATCTCCACTCACAATATAAGCAGACATGTGCAGCCTACGGCATCCAGCCTCTGTCAAGACAAGTGTTCAGTAACACCTTTAAAGAATTAAATCTGTCATTGTTCCATTCAAAGAAAGATCAGTGTGACACTTGCTGTGCCTTCAAAGCTGGGAACATCGAGGCTGCTGTGTGGGAGGAACACTGTGTTAAGAAGGACGAGGACGAGCAGAAAAGAATAGGGACAAACAACTTGCAAATAACACCACCTTGGTTGCATGCATGGATCTGCAAGGCCCGTCTCCTCTGCCCAAAGCTTCAAGCGTCTGCCCTCTACTACAAAATGAAGCTTGGTGTCCACAATTTTACCATCTACAATATGGTATCACATGAAGTGACAAATTACCTTTGGCATGAGGGTGAGGGGGGGGGGGGTCTCTGCCAATGAGTTTGCCTCCTGCATTGTGGACTATCTTGAAACAGACCCCACTTACACTGAATTCATTATTTGGAGTGATGGGTGTTGGTTATTAAAACCGAAACCTGGTCCTGAGCAATGCCCTCTTAAAGTTTGCCACTGAAAGAAAAAAGCAAGTGACGCAGAAGTACCTTCAAAGAGGCCACACACAGATGGAATGTGACTCTGTGCACAGTGTGATCGAAAGAAAGTTAAGGAACCGAGATGTACATGTTCCAGCTGAGTATGCTGCACTCATTCGGGGAGCTCGTTCAAGTCCAAAACCATACGAGCTGAAGTATGTTGATTACAGCTTTTTCCAAGACTTCAGCAAAGGGAAAATCTGCAAGTCAATTCGACCTGGTAGCAAAGTTGGCGATCCTATGGTGCATGACCTCCGAGCAGTCAGGTCTTTACAGACTACTTTTTCATGCATGAAATATTAGCTATATCATATTAAAATATTTTGTTTCATAAATCTAAACTTGCTTTTGGTTCCCTCCTATCTCTGTTCCCCGACATCCCTCTTTTCTTTCATCTCTCTATTAGATACAATGTGGATGGCAGTATGGAGTTCAAATTACTCCACTCCGACAACTGGCAACCCTTCACATCCCCATCCCTGAGGAAGGCGTGTGTCAGCGTGGCCCAAATCTATACATCCCCCCAGAAAATTAAAGCACTTAAGTTCAAGCACCTTCAAGAACTGAAACATGTCTTACCGAAGGACTTTCATCCATTTTATGATGCACTTGACCATGAGTGATGGTCAGCTCAAATAGCACAAACAATAACATACACACCACTATTAAACATTATTTATTTATTGATAAAAGCAAGTGTGGTTTTTCTGACTACCTAGATAAATGTCTTATTGATTAATGTATTAATGAAATGTTCTATTTATTGAGTATTGACAAGTAATTGTTTATGTGCATGTTTTACAATGACTTGGTTTTATCTGTTGAACTCTTGGAATTCCTATCTGCCAATCTGACAGGAAAGACATGATTAAAATCTTGCATTTAGGCAAGTTGCTATTTTATAATTCCACCTGTAGTAGCAGTAGTGAGTCTAATTAGCCGTAACTGCTTAAACAGGAACGGGCTCGTTGGAGTTTAGTGAAATGGCAGCTTCATTTTTCCTTTCCTTTTCTGCAATACAGTGCCAAATAAATATTATTTTGATGATAGCCTGGTGAGACAATAGCTTTTCTTTACAGTAGGCCTAACTTTATCGCTAGAAAAAGTTTTCCCCTTGTCGCCTGAGACGTAGGTCAAGGAGTGGAGGAGTGACACAATTACGGTAGGTCTAACGTTACAACCTCTCTATAGCTTGTTAGTGTACTGATTCATTATCGCTTCATAGTTAGCAGGAGACATAATAATGAAGGGACAATGAATCCGTGCACTGATTTTCATACTGACAAGATTAATAGGCTATGCTCAGTTTATTAAATAGCCTTAGGTTGGACGTAGGCTATTTAATAAACTTAGCGTAGCCTATTCATCTGTCAGTATGAAACGCGACTTGCCCATTCATGATCGGAAGAACGCGTATCGACCACCGTTACTGTAAAATATGCACGTATGTCCATTTAAACTAGATTTTGGTAAAATGTGAACTATACCATCACACTGGCAATATTACGATTACATTTACATTTCGAGTCCGAGCCCGTCTGCACACCGTCTGCAGCAGGAGCAGCAGCTGACAGAGGTTTCGGTTGGACTAGACGGATACTGAGTTGAAGGAGTTTTTTTTAACCCAAAGACAGTGAAGGAACAACACTTTATATTAGGGATGCACGATGTATCGGCAGTGATATCGTTATCGGCCGATGTTAGTCATTTTTTAACATATCGGCATCGGCCCGATAAGTAAAACTGGTCCGATATTAACAGCTGATATTTATTTCCGTCTAGTTGCCGTTGTGTTTCTTTTTTGCCCATGCGCAGCTTGTTTGGTCATGTGACAGTGTCAGTGACACAGCCAGAGACGCACAGAGGCAGTACAGGAGTGTTTGTCACCTTAACTGAAAAGAATCAATGTCGGCGGTTTGGATGTTTTTTACGGTCTCAAATGAAGGTACTCGAATTGCAATATGCAGTACTTGCAAAGCCGAAGTAATGCTCGGAGGATGCCGTGTCAAATCATTCCAACACCAATAGTGGTGCAACGGTTCACGGGTTCACCGTGAACCCAACCCTCACGGTTCGGGACGCAAGTGATCAGCGCATGTTTAAAGGACAATTCCGGTATTAACAACATCATCAAGTATCGTAGCGAAATACAGTTTCTGTTGTGTTTTATTTGGCGTTCCGTAATCGCATTGAAACGGAAACCGGAACCGGTTTATATTTGGTTGTAGTCTTTTCGCTCCGTTCTCCGGATCAACAGTAGGGCTAGAACCGAGTGAAAAGACTACAACCAACTTCCCTTGATATATTTGATGTAGCCTATTTCACAGATTTGAGTTGAAATTGACTTAAACTTTCCATGAATATTGGCAAATTTGATTTAAGTTATAAAACCTTGTCAAGATATTTTGATTTGTGATCGTTATTGTGATTTATGATCCAAACTTTTTCATAGATGCAAGTTGTAAAAGTAGCCTAAAACTAACACTGTTAGTAACTTGTGTTTGTTATGGATGCCCTGTAACTGTAACTTGTTTTGGAAAATAAAGAAAGAAATAACTTTTTCATATTCACAGTGTTTACATGTTCTTCAGTATACAAAATCATCATAGAAACTTGTTTTTATACCAATATCAATATCGGTAAATATTGGCCGTAACAGCAATTTTATTATCGGATATCGGTATCGGTCAAAACTTTCATATCGGTGCATCCCTACTTTATATAGGCCTACAGTCCAGTGTTAAGATATGACCAAAGTACAAGCTGTGTTCACTAACACTAAAGCTCGCTGTGGGCGTGCATGAACCACCTGTCAGCGGCTGGCTGTAAACTAAACAGTGCCGCGCCTACGAGTGACGTATTAATCGCGCGACTCAACGAATCGATGACCAAATTCGTTGCCAACGCTTTTAGTAATCGATTTTTATCGATTTTATCAATTCGTTGTTGCAGCCCTAACTCCCACCCACCCCTCCAACACAATAGTCAAATTCGCGGACGATACGACTGTGGTGGGGCTCATAACTGGAGGAGATGAGTCGGCCTATAGGAATGAGGTGCAGCGGCTGGTGGAGTGGTGTGCTGCAAACAACCTGACCCTTAACACAATTAAAACAAAGGAGGTTATAATGGATTTCAGGCGTCACAGAGCTGACCCAGCCCCTCTCCACATAAATGGTGACTGTGTGGAGAGAGTCTCCACCTTCAAGTTCCTGGGAACTCACATCTCTGAGGACATATCCTGGTCAGCTAACACATCAGCGGTGGTGAAGAAGGCCCAACAACGATTCCACTTCCTGAGGGTACTCAAGAGAAACAAACTGGAGGAGAAGCTCCTGGTGACCTTTTACCACTCCACCATCGAGAGTGTGCTGGCCTTCTCCATCACTGTGTGGTATGCTGGCTGTACAGTGGCTGACAGGAAAGAGGAGGGTGATAAGGTCAGCTGAAAAAAAACTATTGGCTCTCCTTTGCCCTCCTTGGATGACATTGCCAGCTCACGATGCATCTCAAGAACAAGTAAGATCATCAGTGACCACCTCCATCCCGGCCACCACCTGCTCAGCCTACTGCCCTCTGGTAGGAGGTACAGGAGCCTGAAGAGCAGAACCAACAGACTGAACAAAAGCTTCTTTCCTTGGGAAATCAGGGGCCGTATTCACAAAGCATTTTATCTTACCGCTAGGAGTGCTCCTAACTCGCGCTAAAACATTTTACGTAGGAGTTTTTTCTTAAAAGTTATTCACAAAGCTGCTGAGACCTACTCTTACTAAGGATAAATCACAAAGAGTGAACTAAGAGTGACGCGCCGTTGCTATGGATTACGTCAATTCTCGTACAAGAAGTTAGAAGCGGTCAGTTCGGTGATTGGTTGTTCAGACGAGCCCACTGAATCACCGAAAAACAAGGAAATAGCCTAGGCTAGAAATGAATTCCTATTAAGTAGTTATAGTGCAGTTAGCAGAATACACGCATGATGACAATTTTGTGCAGACCACGATAATGACGTTGTAGCCTGCACGTTCAAGAGAGAGAGAAAGCAAACAATAAAAATACGTAAAATTGAAAATAAAATAAATGTTATGAACTACACAAGTGTTGACTGATTTGTGCCAAGGTGTTTACCTAAAATGTGTTTTCAAAGTGATCCCTAAATGCCAGTCCACTCGGTTCCACACGGCCAAATTCATTGTCATGTTGATCGCCATCATCATCATCATCATCATCGTCTGGCTGTGGAATGTTCCTCCGCTTGCAGAGGTTGTGTGGAATGGCACATGCAGTGATTACTGTGCTTGCCCTCTCTGGGGTGAGGGGTATTTCGCCGTGGAGGACATGAAACCGACGTTTCATCTGCCCAATTCCTCTCCACAACATTTTGTGTATGTTTGTGTGCGCTAGCATATATGGAAGAAATAATCAGTAAACAATAATAAATATGGATTCAACAAATAAAAGGCGTCAAAGAGCCAATACGATGTGTTTTACGCATAGGACTAAGCGTAATCTGCGTAATCACTTACATGTTATACTTTAACTGTGCTCCCGGTTGTGGATTGAGGTAGGGTGTCTAAAGCCACGTCTTGCATGGATAGTCACTGTCACCCAGCAAGTGACACCCAACTGGTACATCTCAAAAAGCCGCCTCAGACCGCTCACCATTAAAATGTGCGAATCATGGGTAGCTGAAGATCCAGGCCACTTTGCAACAACATCCAGTAGGCTATGTTAAAATTTGCATCAAAAACAACCTGCGTGTTGATGGAATGCACTTTCTTCCTATTGACGAACACGTCCGCGTCTTTTGATGGCGCAATTATTTTTATGTGCGTCCCGTCAATAGCACCGGCCACACCGGGCATACCTGCAATTGCCATGAAGTTGGCTTTGATCCTGTGTAATTGTTGAATGTCCAAAGGAAAGTTTATGGCACGGCTGACTGATGGTTGCGATATTTTTAAATCGTCGGCATTGCAAAGTTGCATTTCCCCTGTTGCTAAAAAACGTAGTGTGGCCAAACATTTTATTTCGGGACTAATCAGATTATTGTTAGTCTGGGATATTATTGCATCGCGCATTAACTCCACAACAAGTTTAATACCCTAACATTTCGTCTCGCAGGCATTTTACGATTCTTTGTGAATAGGTCTGACTGAGTTAGGAGTCCTCTTGAGGACTTTTAGGCTCTCCTAGACTTAGGTGCTACTTTTAGGCCTAAAATACTTTGTGAATTGCCCTTAGTGAAAAAAGTTAGGAGTCCTAAATTTAAATTTTTTAGGAGTTACTCCTAAATTCGCCAGTTAGGACCTACTTTTAGCCCTAAGATCCTTTGTGAATACGGCCCCAGGACACTTAACACTCATAAAACTTGAAACACAGATTCCTCACTTTCTATGAAGTGCAATATGCTTACGGCCTTTATATTTATTTATTCTGACATCACCTGTCCTTGTCTTGTTCCAAATGTTTTTCTTATTTCTGTCTTGTTTTTTTTACAATGTTTAACTTAAATTGCTTGTTTATTTATTTATTTTGTATGTGTAATGCACCTTCAGTGGGCACTCCCAATTTCGTTGTATAGGTGACTGTACAATGGCAATAGAGTCTATCTTATCTTATCTTAACATCCAACACCAGATATTTATCTCTGAATATCTACACTTTGTCTCTCAATCTATCAACTTTCAACCCAATCAACGTGACCCATACGGTGTATGCTGTGTGATAAATCTAGCTTTTGATGTAAACACTGATGGCCCACCAGTCTTGTGTTCCTATGGATGCGCAGTGCACACTACCTTCGTCAGTTGACGGATGGGGGCTACAAAGGCGATTTCATTGGACAGTGAACTTGCGTGTCTTTGCATAACTGATCGGACTCTACAAAAAGACTCAACTCACTGTACACCGCCAAATGTATTCGGACCACCTCCATCACTACAAGAATGCCCTCACTACTGCCAAAACCTCATACTACTCCAACCTCATCAACACTGGTACAGGCAACAGCAGAGTCCTCTTCTCAACAGTCAGCCACTTACTTCAGCCTCCTAAATCTCTCCCTCCAGACATTTCCACCACCCAATGCACTGCGTTCCTTGACTTCTTCAGCTCTAAAATCAACACCATTCACCAACAACTGGCCTCATCTCGCACCCCCTCTGATGACCCACCCTGGATGATCACCTCTGGCCAACCTCTCATCAGCTCCCTCTCTGACTTCACCCTAGTAACAGAACAGACCGTTTCAGAACTCATCCGCAAAGCCAAAACCACCACCTGTCAGCTCGATCCTCTTCCCACCTCCCTTGTCAAAGCATGTCTTCCGTCCATCTCCCCCATGATCACCAACATAATTAACTCCTCCCTCACTACTGGTACTGTACCCCCCACTCTCAAGCTGGCTGCCATCACTCCCATCCTGAAAAAACCTGGTGCTGACCCAACTGACCTTAACCATTACCGGCCCATCTCCAATCTCCCTTTCATCTCCAAAACACTTGAAAGGGTGGTTGCCGCACAACTACAGTCCCACCTCGACACTAACAATCTCCACGAACCGTTCCAATCTGGCTTCCGTCCAAAACACAGCACTGAAACAGCCCTAGTCAAAATCACCAACGACCTCCTCCTTGCAGCCGACTCTGGATTACTCACCATTCTCATCCTCCTCGATCTCAGCGCAGCATTCGACACCATCTCCCACCCTCTGCTCCTGGACCGCCTAGCTGGTATTGGGATCACTGGTGCTGCACTCTCCTGGTTTACATCCTACCTCACCGGCCGTCAACAATTTGTTCAACTAAGCAACCACAAGTCTGGGTGTTCAGGTGTCTCACTGGGTGTCCCCCAGGGGTCAGTCTTGGGTCCACTCCTCTTCACCACTTACCTCCTCCCACTGGGCACACTCCTCCGTCACCATGGGGTCCATTTTCACTGCTACGCTGACGACACACAGGTCTACATCTCCACCAAACCCACCGCTGCCATCCCCCCCACTTCCCTCATCACGTGCCTGGAAGAGATCCGGAGCTGGTTGAGCAGGAACTTCCTGAAACTCAATGGAAACAAGACCGAGGCCCTGCTCATCGGATCCAAATCCACCCTCACTAAATCACAACACACCCCAGCTCCACTCATAATTATCGATGGATTCCCAGTACCCTTCTCCTCCAAAGTCAAGAGCCTCGGCGTCATCCTGGACAACACCCTCTCATTCGCACCCCATATTCACAACATCACCCGGACTGCATTCTTCCACCTCCGCAACATCGCCAGACTCCGCCCATCACTGACCCAATCCAGCACTGAAATCCTAGTTCACTCATTTGTCACATCACGCATAGACTACTGCAACGCCCTCCTCACCGGACTCCCCACCAAACTCATCAACAGACTGCAGATCATTCAGAACTCAGCCGCCCGGATCATCACCCGCACCAAATCATCTGACCACATCACCCCTGTCCTCATTCAACTTCACTGGCTCCCAGTACATTACCGCATCCAATACAAAACCCTACTCCTCACCTACAAAGCTCTCCACAACCTAGCCCCCAGTTATCTCTGCGACCTCCTCCAAGAATACACTCCCTCCCGCTCCCTCCGCTCAACCTCTGCTGGACTACTATGTATCCCCACATCACGACTCACTTCAATGGGTGCCCGGTCATTCAGCTGTTCAGCACCCAGGCTCTGGAACTCCCTCCCCCCACACATAAAACAGTCAGACACCATTACAACCTTCAAGTCACAACTCAAAACTCACCTGTTCAAACTCGCACACAACGTCTAACTGATCACTGTTTTGATAGTTTTTTTGTTTTGTTTTGTCTTGTTTTTGTTTTATTTATTTCTTATTGCTTATGTTTATTTATTTATTTATTTATTTTATTTTTTTTCCACAATGTCTTGTTTTTTAAAAAATGTATGATGACTCTGTAAGGTGACCTTGGGTGTTTTGAAAGGCGCCTCTAAATTAAATGTATTATTATTATTATTATTATTATTATAACACGATTTTATTAGCTGACGGTTCCGTCGCTTCCTGAAACACAAGCGACGTCAGGCTGCCAGTTCGCGCCAGTTTTTTAACAGCGAAGGAGATGGTAAGTGCTGAGTTCTTGTACTAGGCTTCGAATATAATATTGCGCTGTTAAATATAACTTAATTGAATAACATTACATACTGTAGGTTTGCATATGTGTCGCCACTTAAAGAGAGCGGTGAAGCCAGAGATAGATAGCGTCACGGCCCGGCTCTTGGCCGTAACAAATATGGAGACACACCAAGGTTTAAACTGAAAAGTAACCATAATTTATTAACAGACACAAAGTTTAACCAAAAATAATGTGTCTGGAGAGGGAGAGAGCCATGGGCAGACTGGTGAGCCTTTTATCTGCCACCCTATGATTGGGGTTGATTGGGCAGCTCCACCCAACCGGAACCACCTGAGAGGAGAGACCTGGGGAGGATTAGAGGATCTTGCCCAGGTTAACTATAACCCGGGGATTCCACCGGACGCGTTACGGCAGCGTTACGTCTTGGCTGCGACTTTGCCCTGCTTGCATTTCCACCGGGCGCGTTATGGCAGCGCAGCGGCAGCCGTATTCACGCGAGATCACGAGATCACGCGATAATCCTAAACCTAATGTACTCACCTTCCACTCCCAAAACTACTGCAATTAAATGCCATGCTTTGTCCTTCCGGCCATTCAGGGGCGCTGCCAGGAATTTTGGGCCCTATGAAAGATTCTAATTTTGGGCCCCCCCCCCCCCCCCAACATCTATCGACTGTTTTGGTAAACATGGCCCAGCATCACAATAGCACTTCGGTTAGACTTTTCGTTGCCCCTTCATGGAGTATGGGTTTGTGTGACTTTAAATAAGGGTATGAACTTACTTATTAAACGTATTTCATTCAGTTAGTGACATCTTGTAATTCAAGTAATAAACTAAGTATTTATAGCCTACTGTCTTTTAGGCAGCAGTCTTATACATATTGTCCAATAGCTGCTTAAACACAATTTTAAAACAATGTCCTTCTCTCATGCTAAAATTGGACTTGACCCAGTTTGGTTTCAACACATCAACTTTTCAGCAAATCCAAACACACTGTTTTCCACACAACACAAATACCCATGGAAATCCAATGGAATTTTGTGTTGAAAATAAAGCTGTGTGTACAGATTCACAAAGACAGAAATTTGATTGTTATGCTAAAATTGTCTGTAAGCAGCTTGAAACTGTACTACAATTGTCAGTTTGATTATTGGTTGCCCATTCATGTAGTTAGTGACCTTGCTTTGTAATTGAGAGTACATTACAATGTTAAACCAGTACATGGCAGCATACGCCTGTGGATGCTTCACAGCCAGAGCCCCAAGAAACCATAAGAGTACTCACAATTTCATACCTTGTATAACTGCAATAGTCTTTTCAGAAGACATGATGCACTGCAAAAAAATTCACAGTTTCTGCTTACTTTAAACACAAATTTATTATGCAAGTAAAATTTCAAATATCCATAAATAGTACATAAAAAATATACATTAAAAAGATAGACTCTTATAGGAACTGAATTAACATTACAATTGCTTGACATCAACACAAATATTTACACTTCAGCTTCAAACAATATGAAAAAAAATCTCAATTTACACTTTTCATGAATAAAAAGTTTAATTGCTGAAGTCTAAAGTGCAAAAAATAGCTCCAAGTAACAATCAAAATGTAAACAAAGAACAGAATTTACAGTGCAATTGCATACAATATCAATGGATCCACATTGTAGACATCAATAAAAATATACACTACTGCACAGTTTCAAACAATATGAAGAAATCTTTATGTAAACTGTTCTTATAGAGCAGTAAAGACTTAAATTCCAAAGTCTAGACGCCGAGCCTTCTTGGTTGCAAAGTCACAAATCAAATCTTTGAAATCTAGTGAGCGAGCCAACTCACTTTCAAGTATTAAGTAAGTATTGCAAGGCTAATCAACCTCTCTTGCACCATGGTCGACCTGAGGTAGCTCTTGATCAGTTTAAGTTTACTGAATGCCCTTTCCCCACCTGCAACTGTAACGGGCAGAGTGCAAAAAATCCTTATAGCTGTGCAAACCTCTCCAAAAATGCTATGCAGCTGCATTTTATAAATTGCATTTAGCAGATCAATACCAGAGCAATCAGATGGGAAAGTGGCAGAAAATACATCGTTTAGATGCCTGATTTCACTCTCAAACTGAGGTGTGAGGTCCTTGTTGTATTTGTGTATCAGTGGCCGGCACACAGCAGCAACATCACTCTCCTTCAACTTTCCAACTTTAATGATGGCAGCAAATTCCTCAACAATATTTGCTGTGCTTTGGAATCTCGTGTCCAAGTCACTAATTATGTGATCCATGGCACGGTAGAAGACAGTGTTTCGGAATGTGTCTTCCGGATTGCCCTGAACGTTTTCTTCTGTGCGTGCCTCATCAAAAAACCTCTTTCGTTTTCTCTCACGGCTAACTTCCTTTTTGAAATGGGGAGGTATCCCCAGTTCAGTGGCATTGAGTGTTGCCTCAGCGAGGAGGGAATCCCACTCATTTCTGAGATTCTGCATTTCAACTTTGAGGGACTTTATATTGGCTGCCTCCACCTCCAGAGAAATTTTCCCTGACTGCAGTATCACATTTCTTTGGTCAATTGCATGCAAAACTTTCACCCAAATCGTGAGGAGCACAATGGCATCAAATGTCATGAAATACTTTTGCAGACCTACAGCTTCTGCCCTGGCATCATTGGTTAGGCTGCATGTACTAAGTATTTTACCAAGGGCCTCAATGACACTTGGTAAGTGTTTGGCAATGGGCTTCACTGCATCAATTCTCGCACTCCAGCGAGTGTCAGACAAGCTGTGGACAGAGCAGCCAGTAGCTTGCTTATATATGGCCCATCTGTGTGGACTGGCACTTACAAATCTGTAAAGACAGTTGATGAAGCCAAAATAAGTTGACACTTCTTCGCTTGATCCTGCAGCATGTACCCCAGTGAGATTCAAAGTATGGGAAGCACAAGGTGAAAACGTGGCCAGATTGTTGGTCTTGAGTATTTGGGCTTGTACACCTTTAACTTTCCCAGACATATTTGCGCCATTGTCCTAGCCTTGTCCCCTGCAATCACTGATATCTATGCCTAGTTCCTTAAGCATATTCTCTATCATTCCAGCTATTTCACTCCCAGTTTTTTTGTGAAATTGTTTAAATTCGGTAAACCTTTCGGTTATCTGCCATTCATTTTCATTGTCATTGTAGTGGACATATCTAATTAGCAGAACATTTTGCTCTGCATGAGAAATGTCAGGTGTGGCATCACAAATAATACTGTAGTAAATGGCATCCTCCCTTTCTTTCAGAATAGATTTCAAGACCCTTTTTGCACAAAGCTGAATGAACTCATTTTGAGAGTCCGAAGACAAATAATGAGCAAGTCTGCTCCCTTTGGTATTGTTCCTGACTTTGTCGAGGTGGTCCTTTAAAAGGGGGTCATAATGGGACATAAATTCCAATGTCCCCAAGTAATTACCATTGTGGACATCCCCTAATGTTTGTGTTTTGCCCCGAAAAGGCAAATTCCTGGATGCCAAGTGCAGTGTTACATCTAAGAGGCGTGTCAAAAGAGCTACATTTTTCTCGATTTCTGACAGCATCTGGCTCTGTATGTGGTGGTCTACACCTTTTGCAGCATTAATAGAGCACTGTAGATTTTTCCATTTTAGATAACAATCTCTGTGTGCCCTATTGTTCTCATGGCTTGGTAATTTGTTATACATGCGACGCCATTTTACATCACACATTTTGTATCCACATCCACCCAGTGCGCTTTGAGAGGGCTTTTTTACCTCAGAGGCAAAAAGGACACAAGGAATGCAGAACAGTGCATTTACACTTTCACTGTAAATTAGCCAATCCCTTTTTGTCTTTTCCCTGCCATTTGCTGCCTTTGTGTACCTCAGGTACTCTGGAAAAGCTTTCCCTTCAGAGTCTTTTGGAAATGGCTTTGACTCTGTATTAGCCAATTTCCTGACAATACCAGTTCTGTCACTGTCCATGAGCTTTGCTGGCCACAACCCTGGATCATTTGACAGTAGATCCTCGCTTTCAGACTGGCAAACGTCCATTAACCCTGCCCCCTCCTGCTCTTCTTTACTCTGTGTTGCGCTGTCATCTGCACTGCTGGTACTGGTCCTGTTGTCCTCATCATGGTCTGATGAGGGGCTTGGCTCTGTATCAGTGATTTAAATGGAATGTCGGTTAGTGATGCATGGACGTTAATAAGCTAACACATGGTAATGTTAAATGTATGCAGGTTACAGTTATGCATGCAAGTTAGGTGTAATTCAAATTAACTCCATGATTTATAGTTTAAAAAGTGTCACCCTTAAAAGAAGGGAAACATCTTATTGTGAATAAATATGAAAGTGACATTGTAATCTGTGCCATTTCCTCACCATCTGAACCGCTGGTCCTCGTCCTGTCCTCCTGCACTTCAGCACTGGTGTCTGGACTGGACGCTGCAACATCAAGGCCTGATGTGGGGGCTGGCTCTGTATCAGGGATGTGGTTTAAGATGGGATTTAGTTAAATGCATGGCACATTTAGATGCATGCAGGCAATGAGTTACAATAATGAATATGCAAGTTATATGCATTCAAATTAACTACATTCTTAATAGCTTTAAAAGTATAACCCTGTGAATAAATATGAAAGTGACATGGTCCTCTGACATGGTCACCTTCTGCACTGCTGGTCCCTGTCCTGTCCTTCTGCACTTCAACATTGGTGTTTGGAGGAACATGGCATGATGAGGGGCCTGCCTCTGCATCAGGGATGATGCATGCAAGATAGTAAATAGGTTAATGCAGGAAAAGGTTAGAAGAATGCAGGTTTCAATTAGCCTATACATGCTTGGATGCATTTCGTTAACTCACACTCACTGGCCTTGCAAGTAACAAGAGTTACAGTAAAAGAAAGAAAAACATTCTATGTTTTCTCGAACCTAACGACTGACCGTTATTAGCAATACTGAAATATGATCTAGCCTAGAAGGCACCCTCATTCAAAACTTTCATCCTAAAGCAACTAACATCCTACCAAACTAATGTTGCTTACCTCCTTCTCCGAAATGGGATCCAGTCGTGGTGGCCGTGGGCGGATCTTGTCCTCCTCCTGAAGTTGAAAATGCACATATTTAAGACACCACCCCGTTAGGTTCTGTAGTAAAAGACTAGTTTATCACGGTCGTTCGTCCACATTTGCCGTTTGTTCGCTGTGACAATAAAGGTGGAGTTTTTAAATAGGAAACTATGCTAACTAGCATGCTCTCTTGGAGGCTAATCCAAGAATTCTGCTTGTTAGCCTACCATTTGATAGAGTTTGAAAACGCAAGGTCATTGAGTGAGCATACCTTCTTTATTGGCGAAAAATTTAGTGACCAGTTGCCTGCCTCTTTTGGCCCTCTCCTCTTTCTCCCGTCTTTCCTTCAGTTTTTGCCAACCTGACTTCATTTCTGTAGCTGTCACCACCAGCTCACCATCATGTGGTTAAGACCTGACCTCAGCCTGCCCAGCCGCTCTGTACACCTGCTGCCAGTGCTAGCATCTCACATTTCGGATCCTGTTCGATTCAACGCATCGCGCGTTGCGGCTGAACCATTTCGCAAGAGCTCAGGGGGAAGGGCAAATGACAATATGTTAAATAACTAACGAAAACGTTATGGAAATCGACAGTTGTGAGTTTAATAAGTTTATTTCCAATTACCATTTCTTTGTAATGAGACATTTCAAAAAAAAAAAAAAAAGGCAAGAATATTAATATTATATTATTAATTGCCATCCGCGGGCCGTGGGCCGTGCTGCGTTGGGCTGGGCCCTTAGAATCAGTACCACTTTTCCCCGCCAGGCAGCGCCCCTGCGGCCATTGCCCTTATAAAAAGGATGATTTGGTACATAAATGACGTTGTGATAGGCTACATGAGCTGAGTATTGTGTTTTATTTTGAAAATGGACCGGATGCTCTATGGCTTTTACTTTTTCACTTCCTGCCCTGCTCGATCTGCTCTGTTGAAATTGACGCGGTTCAGCAACGGCTTGCGGCAAAAATAGGAATGCTACGGAATGATAGCGCTGCGGCACGGCGAGCCGCTCCTGGGACGCTGCTGAGACGTTCCGCAGCCGCGCCCGGTGGAAATGGTCTCATTGATTAGAGTGGAACCTATCTGCTGCGGTGACCGCGGCCAAGACGTGCCGCAGCCGTAACGTTGCCGTAACGCGTCCGGTGGAATCAGGCCGTAACAGTCAGAGGGTCGTCACAATAGATAGATACTTTATTAATCCAGAGGGAAATTCAAGCTGCAGCTTGACCAAAATGAAGCAAGAGTTTTAGCCAATCCACGTGCTCAAAAGTACAGTGTTGAAAAGAGAGTTAGCAGGCTATTATTATGTTTGGTTTAATATGAATGAATAAAATGTTTTATTGTGTCATGCATACAACTGTATGCCCAGCCCACATAGTCAGAATGCTTCCTATTAGGGGTGTAGCCACGAGATCCGGCGAGATTAAACTCGACGATATTACCCGTCGTGTTAAAAAATACTCGCGAAATTTGTGAGCTATCCAAACTTCTATTTTTCGCCTGTGGGGGCAGTAATGCGCCTTTGCTACATCTAGCCTGCCAGAACCTAAAGAAGGAGAAGGAAAAGAAGAGGAGGAGAAGGAGGGGAAGCATCGAAAGCAGCCATAAACTGTGTTCGAAATCGTTCCCTATCACGGATATAGTGTACTATATAGGGTGCTCGCCATTTTGTAGTGGTGTTCGAATTCTCAGTGGTTAATTTCATGCACTATATAGTGCACTTAAAATACCCAAAATTTGAGTGTACATACGATGTACCCTACATGTTACTCCCGTATACCACAATGCAATGCGGTCGTGTTTTTCCGGAGGAGAAGAAGAAGCTGAATAACCGCGAAAACGAATACATTTAATGATGGAGTCTCCGGCTTGCGTTTAGAAATGTCAACAATTTATTTGGGATTTAACATAGAATATTTAACATTCAAAATTAATTAAAAAAAACTTGAACAAGGAAATGTAACATTCAACATCAATACAACCTCCAGCCCGGTTTGTTTAGATGATGTGGGCGCATCACGTCACACAAATACCCGGCGCATTTACTGACGCAAATGACGTTTAGAAATGTTCAGCGTAGTGTCCGAATTCTCGTTGGTTCGTTCCCTATATAGTGCACTATATCATGAACACGATATAGGGAATAGTGAGTGAGTGTATAGGGAACGATTTCGAACACAGCTAAAGACAGCCAGAATGACGTCGGAAAATACCCGTATTACCGTCGAAGATGCCCCCGCCACTTTTAAATAATTTGTTTGGGAGCATTTTGGGTACTTTGATTTGGTTTTGCACATAATGTTGTTTGCACTTGAAAAAAAGAGAATTATTTAATTTAATTTATTTTACTTTAACTTTTATAAATTTTAGTTTTAGTTTCAATTTCATGCATGTAAAGAGTTGTAATAAAACAGTTCAAAAAGCATGTGCAACTTGGTAAAATAAACGTCTGTTGGTCCAGTCATATATTTTGTCATTGTAGTTTTCTTAAAATCTCGTCTCGTCTCGTCTCGTTCCCAATATCGTGTCTCGTCTCGTGAGCTGATTGTATCGTCACTCCCTTACTTCCCAGGTGAAAAAGTAGTATACTTTAGTGTATTACAAGTATAATTCAATTATACAAAAGTTAGTACAAGAATACTTTTACTTTTTGTGCTTTATTTAAAGTATACTTAACATATACTATTAAAAAGTGTACTTCACAATAGATGTAATTAAATTCAACTTTAACGTACTTAAAAATAAGTATACTAATTCTGCATGACTTAAAGTGGTATTGCTTTGTACTTTTAAAAAGTATACTTTATTTTAAGTTTATTTAAATTGTACCTAAGTGTACTGAGAAAAAGTATACTAAATTGCAAATACTTATAGTGGTAATTTAGTGTACTTATAAAAAGTGTACTTTATTGTAAGTGTATTGTAATTTTTACCTAAGTGTACTTCTGAAAAGTACACTCATTTTCAAGTCTTTTGGAATTCACTATTAAAATACTTTTTTAAAGTGTAATTTAATTTCACTTCATTAGAAGTTTATTTAAGTAAACTTCCGTAAAATTCACTTTAATTTAAGTAAATTTTAAGCTGTATTTCAGTATACTTAGCAAAAGTATACTAAGTTGCAAATACTTAAAGTGGTAATGTAGTGTACTTCTGAAAAGTACACTTAGTTTCAAGTCCTTTGTAATACACTATTAAAATGCTTTATTAAAGTATACTTTAATTTCACTTAATTAGAAGTGTATTTAAGTGTACTTCCATAAAGTGCACTTTAATGCAAATACATTTTAAGCTGTATTTCAGTGTACTTAGCAAAAGTATACTAAGTTGCACATACTTAAAGTGGTAATTTAGTGTACTTCTGAAAAGTACACTTTGGCTGTGTCCCAATTCATAGGACGCATCCTTCGTAGACCGCGTCCTTCGAAGGATGCGGCCTTCGTAGACCGCGAAGGACACTCCGAAGGCCGAAAAAATGGGACGGTCTAGCCTACGGAGCATTTCTGGTTTACGTAACAAACCGTTACCGCCCTTTCACTTGCGTGACCACGCTGCTCCTGTCACCTAGCAACCCTGACAGCTGAACTGACCTGATAAAACAGAAGTTAAACCGGACAGCGCGAAAAAAAGAAACCAACAAAAATTATTATTGATCATTATGTTTTTGTATATAGTAGTTTTATAATAATTGTTGTAAATAGTCACATGAATGTTTGTTGTAAATAGTTTTATTGTTGTATATATGTTTTATAAGTTATATACGAATACATTAGTCATTACAAAAAAGTTAGTAAGGGTTTTAATAAATAGTTAATCAAAAAAGTTAGTTAAATAGTTAGTTCAATAAGTTAGTTTCAATAAATATGTAAATAATAATAAACAATGTGTTAAATATAACAACATAAGTTATTTGTCCACCAAACGCTCCAAAATTGAGAAAAACCTATCCATTCTTTCCCTGCTTTCCTGGGCTTTTCTCTCCTCTGCCTCCCTTTGTAGCCTCATGTCCTCTTTTATTAACTGGAACATTTACATTTTACATTTACATTTAGGGCATTTAGCAGACGCTTTTATCCAAAGCGACTTACAATAAGTACATTTGTCATAAGAAGTGCATCAATATATCGCTGTCGGTACAGAAAGGATGTTCATAGAACCAAGTGCAAGTACCACAATCGCTAGGCTAACCCATTCCCCGTGTTACAACCATGATAGCAGCTACTGCAGTTGCTACACAGTTAAGTACTATAATACAATACAATACAACACAGTGTACAATGGTGGCCAGAAGGGGGAGGGTGGCTATGCAGTCGAGGTGGACTCTGAACAGGTGAATCTTGAGTCCTTTTCGGAAGATAGTGAGCGACTCTGGAACATGTCTTCCTCTCTGTCCCTCTTTCTGGACCTTGGCCCTCGCTGTCCTTGTCCTCCACCTCCTGATCCACCACTGCTGTACTTGCTGTACTTGGCCCTGGTGTGTTCTCAGGGATGGAGGCAATTAGGACAGGGGGGTTGGTGGAATGCCTCTGTCCCAATCCAATACCTTATCCATGGGGACAAACCAGGGCCAAGGGGCAGCAGTGGGTTTCCCACCTACCCCCTCTCCTGACCCTGGATACTTGCAATCCTAAGGCAGAGGAAATCAATCATGGCAGTTAACAACAAGAGCAGTATCAAAACAAATTTCAGCAAAAGTTTTTCTTTGCCTGCGGGGGAGTCACCTTCCCCTGCAGGCCTATTTCCTCCAGAATTGTCCTAAACACAGAGACATTGTTAATCAGAGAACAAGAGACACATTTATCAATCATGTTAATAGCCCATGTTAACAATAGGCCATTTATAATATATATATTTGACCATCTTGTAAAGGTTACATTTAAATTAGCCCTCATCCTATATGAAGCCCATAATAATAAGACAACCAGTAGAAGTCAAAACACCCTTTTTCTTTGTGTGTTTTTCTAGTGCTGTCTAGTACTGATGCGAGCTGTGACTTTTTTTGTCTTTCTTTCTTTAATAACCCAAAATAGGACATCGTAGTAAACGATTTCTGGGGATGTTGTATCCGTCCTGCTGTTTAATGAGGGCTAATTTAACTAACCTTTAAAAGATGGTCAAATGAAGATAGATAAATGGCCTATAATAATTTTTATAAACCAACTTAAGATATAAATAAACGATTGTTTCTTTACCCCCAAGCCACACTTGCTGAGTATTTCACCCCGGTGAACAGCTCATCGTTCTCCCCCCTCAATAGAATAAATCGAGCAGTATGCTGCTGGCTCCCTAAACCAAAACCAAATGTTAGAATTAGTTTTGCTTTACACTACCAAACAAAAGCAGCTTAAATAGCAAAATAACCAAGTTAACTGTGTAATCAATCCCAACGTCTTTAACGTTACGGTCTGAAAACCAGAGTCCACAACCTGTGTTCGCGTTGGTCCATTTATCTAACGTTACAGAATAGCAAATTATCTATATAATCGCCACAATTTCGGTAAATATAACCATTTTAACATCTTAAATTTGAAACTATAGGGCTTAACGGGTGTTCTTAGTTAACGTTACAGCGTCACTAACTGTAACGTTACCTTACTTATATTGCCTATTACTTTAATGAAAAAAGTTTTAAGGGCCCTTGTTTTTTTTTAACATTTGTATCGTTAAATACTCGAGTGACTAGAAACCAAATACTTACATTTAAATGCAGAACTTAAATTGCCATTCTCCGCCATCTCCATTGATTGAGTGCGCAATGAATCTTGGGAGGGATACGTTGGGCCGTGAAGGATCTTGGGATACGTTGGGCCGTGAAGGATACAGCCGATGCATCCTTCAAATCCGGGAAAAGAAGGCTGCATTCGTAGGCCGCATTTGAAGGACCCTTGGAATTGGGACAGCACTTGGCGCGTCGCTGTGACGCAATCTGCGTCGACGCATCCTTCGAAGGATGCGTCCTAGGAATTGGGACACAGCCTTTGATTCAAGTCCTATGTAATATATGTAATACGTGGGCGTAACCACGGCGGCGCGTACACACGCAGCGGCTTGGGGCTCTCCAGACTTTTAGGTTTTGTTAGTAAATGTTTAGTTGAAGTCTTAGTTTAATTTAAGTTTAATTGTGAAGTTGTTGCCACGCAATCATCTTGGGGGACTCCTGACCATATATTTTTGTTAGAAACAGTTTAGTTATAGTTTTATTTTAGTCTTAGGCTGGGTTGCACCAACATGGATTAAATTAATCCTGGTTTAGGGTTAATCTAGGGTTAGTAAATCTAGGTTTAAACTGGTTTATAATTAATCCGAGATGCGTTGCACATCTTAGTTTTAACTCTGGATTAGTTAACCTAGTTTAAACAAGGATTAAAATAGGATTAGTTTGTGTTCAGTCTGCCATGATGGATCCCGGCGAAATGTGAACAAATTGCACAATATAATCCACAATTTTATATCTTTTTTATATCCTACATCGTGAAAAAAAAGAACGGTTCACGAGAGAGTGCTCGTGAATATATTTTGAGCTCACTTTTTGAATAAAGTTAACCGTTAATTTACCTTAACTGTTACAGTTGACACTGACAGTGAACACAAGTAGCTACATTTATTAAGAGATGGCACGTCAACGAGGATCAAACTTTTCCACATTTGAAAAGATGTTGCTGTCGGAATTGATGGAGGATTTTGGGATTATAATTGAGGATAAAAAGACTGAAAGCGTTACGCTGGAAAAAAAGGAGGAGACCTGGGTCATGTTAGCGGAGCGCTTCAATGGCTCAACTGGCATTAAGGAGGCGAGGGACAAGTCACAACTGAAAGCCTACTGGAAGAACTTAAAGGCAAAGGCAAAAAAGGATGCGGCAGAAGAGAGGAGGGGGATGTTTAAAACTGGCGGAGGACCACCACCAATGATTACGGACCCTCTATCGAAAAAAATCATTAATATGATCCGGCAGCAGATTTCCCCCCTCCCTAACCCATACGACGATGACGGCGCATTAGAGAGGAATACAGCGACAGAAATTGAAAGTAAGTACCGTTAACTAGTAACCATAGCTCGTTAACTACATTTTATAACCGTTTTTATAATATTATTAATAACGTAACTTATAGCAGGTTACAATAATGTGTCACCCCCTCTGTCCAAAGCCATTAATCGCAGCAATGAAAGCCTAACTTAAAAAAAATAAAAAAACGTTAAAATAGTAACGTTTGTCTTTAGCTGTGGGTATCCTTCTATTAATTTGTTTCATGTCTTCTGTGTTTTTGTTTGTTTAGCTGAGACTTTCATTGTGCTCGACCTGATTGAGCCACTGGAGCCAGATGATGGAAACCTGAGAGAAGAAGCAGCATCACCAGTGAATGCCCCTGCTGAAAAGCGCTCTAAGCTTGGCTGTCACCGGGAACTTCTGAGATTGGAGACAGAAAGATGCATGCTTGACATCGAAAATGCCCATATAAAAAAAGAAGTCCTTTTGCTTCAGAAAGACGTTCTATCGCTTCAGAAGCAAAAGCTACTCGACATATGCGAGCCGCAACTATAATTTGTAATTAATGAAGTAGCCTAGTAATTAAGTAGTGAATGAATTCTGAAACTGTGATATCATTAACGTATTTATTTTTGAATAAGCAATTGCCTTCCCCCCTGTATTGTGTTATATTTGTATGATAAAATGTTTCTTTCAATTCAATTGCCAGTCTCCTTGTCTTGATTTTCTGGTGAGTTCTTCTGGAGGAGAAAGTAAGAAGCATATAAATTAGTAAGTATGGGTTAAGGTAATCGAATGTAGAAGTGCCCTTAGTATCCATCAACATATACAATTATGTCAATACTGACCTGAATTATGCTGCAAAGTGATTTTCAATCAGTGTTCTCCTGACAGCATTGCCATTTGGGTTTGCAGCATTCTGCACTTGAGCATCTTCCAGGTCGTTCTGAAGTGGGTCCTCATCCACCTCTGGTAGCTCGTCTCCTACTCTCTTCCCAAAGTTATACAGCACAGCTACTGCAACGATGACGGCCAGGGTAGTGTCCACTTTTGTGCGGAGTCCCTCTTTTATACATGGAAATCTCCGCTTCCACACACCAAATACTCTCTCTATTATTCCTCTGGTTTGAATGTGGGAGTAATTGTAATTTTTCTCTGCCTGGGTCTGAGGGTTCAAAAGAGGTGTCATCAGGTAGGGGCGACATGCATAGCCATTGTCACCCACTAGGTGTCCATGGATGTCCCCTTCTTCCAGCAGCGCACAAAGTTGACTGTTGTCGAAGATACGGCTGTCATGTGTGGATCCTGGCCATCTCGCAACAACGTTTGTGATCCTGGCCTGGTCATCACACACAACCTGGACATTAATCGAGCAGTAGCCCTTTCGATTGCGAAACAGTTCCCCATTCTCACCACCTGGATTGGTAATGGGAACGTGGGTGCAGTCAATAGCCCCAATTACTCCCGGAAAACCTGCTCTCCGATAGAATCCAGCTGTTGTCTCTCTCCTCGGTTCAAAACGTATATACTGACCCTTCAATCTGGCAATTGCCTTCGACACTCTTCTGACAATCCTGCAGACTGTGGATTTATGAACTCCAAAAAGATCCCCGTCAACCAACTGAAAACAGCCGGTAGCGTAAAATCGCAATGCTATTAAAAGCAGTTGAAGTGGTGGCACAGCAAAGTTCCTCTCACTTTGATGCTTGATAGCTGGTCCAACCTTCCCATTGAGGCATATGACAGATTCTTTGGTGAATCTATATCGCTGTGAAAACTCGCTATTTTCCTGCGAGGAACTCTTTCCTCTAACGACATCCAGCGAAGATATGTTCTCAAGAAAACAGCGATAAACCTAACATAAACCTCCTCCAGAGGTGCAGTGGCGGCGCCAGGGGGGGGCTAGGGGGTGCTCTAGCACCCCCTAGATTGGCCATAGCACCCCCATAGCACCCCCAAGAAAATAATGGTTTATTTATTATTGTTATTTAATTTCATTCTGAGTTCTTAATAAAATGTATTGTGTGATAATAATATTTTAATCATACAAGAAAATAACAGATTGAAATAAACAGATTGTGTCTGTGTCGTAGCACGACACAGACACGTTGCGTGCGTGAACGTGATTGTTCAATGAGTAGTAGGCTAGTAACAGTAATCCTGGCGATCGGTCAATTTTAAGTCAAGCGTTCACAAAATCGCCTAAAACCTAAAATAATATACTCTTTTTGAAAGCATTTCTGACTTTTTCCCTTTTTAAGTTAATTCTATCTGACATTCTAATCTGCCGTCTTTAGTGTATTGAACTTGGTATGTTTAGTTTAATTTGTCGCTCATGGTAGTGGTGATCTGGTAGTCATCTGGCGCAAACTTTAATCCACACACTGAAGTAAGTGAAGTATTTGGGATTACGTTATCTATAACATGCTGAATCCATTTTGACCGTCGGAGATGAACGCGGCTTTGTGCGCGTCCGTCAGAAGTAGCCTAATGGCAATAATAATACGATCGATTTGAATGGCGCTTTTTATGTACCCCAAAGACCCGTTAGAGAGCAAACGTGTAAACATATGTGACGATATGGTGGGGAGGTGTTGTAGTAGAGAAAAATGAGACTCATATGCTACCACCCTAATTTCATAGCACCCTCAGTAAAACGCCGAGCACCCCCATAGCACCACCAGAAAAAAATCTCTGGCGCCACCACTGCAGAGGTGGTTTAAATATAACTGTTAAACCAGGATTAAACTAGGTTTGAAATTGCTGGTGCAACGGATTTAAATTTAATCTCAGTTTAAATTGAGTTTAAACTGAGATTACCAAAGGGTTAAATATAACCAGGATTAATATTAAACTATGTTTAAACCAGGTTAGAGTTTGGTGCAACACGGTTAACAGTTAAACCTTGAATTAATCCAGTTTAAGAGTTAATCCATGTTGGTGCAACCCAGCCTAAGACTTGATGCACCTTAATATGGAGATATATTGCTTTTATTATTTTTATTATTATTTTATGTATGATATTTATGAATCTATTTATTAATTGTTATTTATTATTATTTAGCTGTGTAAGTCTGGTTTGCCTCTACTGTCTCGTTGTCTTTATGGCAATGACAAATAAAGTACTTTGAACTTTGAACTATGTAATACACTATTAAAATGCTTTATTAAAGTATACTTAAATTTCCCTTTATTAGTAGTGTATTTAAGTATACTTCCTTACAGTTCACTTTAATGCAAGTTAATTTTAAGCTGTATTTCAGTGTACTTAGAAAAAGTATACTAAATTGCAAAAACTTATAGTTGTCATTCAGTGTGCTTCTGAAAAGCACACTTAGTAATACACTATTTAAATGCTTTATTTTTAGTATACTTTAATTTCACTTCATTAGAAGTTTATTTAAGTATATTTCCATAAATTCCACTTGTAAGTTGATGGAATGGGTCATTTCATACATCACAACCAAAGTGTTGAATTAATCAAAAAATTACAGATAAATAAAACTGAAATGGCTACTTTTTGATTGAACACATAAGAACTAAATATTTATGTTCCCCCAATAGCCTCGTTTACATGGACACTTCTGATACGATTAGAAGTGGAAGAACAGCTCAATCTGAATAAAAAATTATAATATAGGCCTCTACGCCTCAATCGGAATACAATTCTCTGATCGGAATAGAATTCCATGCGGAATAGAAGAGGTGGTGTAGTCCGCTATAATCGACATGTATACACTTATTCCGATTGGTTTGGGGTGGGTGCAGAGGAGGGGGTAGATATAAAGACAGGACGCGAAACTGACGTCACTGTGATATACTAGACATACTCCAGTATACTCCAAGTGTAAATAGTATGCTAAAATGGCACAACTTTTGACACCAGTGAAAAGTATGATTTCTAACATTTGAAACACACTTGCAGTACAATTGCATTATATCAGCAGTGTGTTTGAAATATACTTAAAAGTTAAATTGATAGTAGTATAGTATAGTATATATATGTTTATTTTGAACACACTATTAAAATACTTTTTTAAAGTGTACTTTAGTTTCACTTCGTTAGAAGTGTATTTAAGCATACTTAGATAAAGTTCACTTTATTGTAAGTGTGTTGTAAATTCTACGTAAGTGTACTTAGAAAAAGTATAGTAATTTGCAAATACTTATAATGGTCATTTAGCGTACTTATAAAAAGTACACTTATTTTAAAGTTATTTTGAAATACACTATTAAAATGCTTTATTAAAGTGTACTTCAATGTCACTTCATTCGAAGTGTATTTAAGTATACCGACATAAAGTTCACTTTAATGTAAGTTCATTTTAAGCTGTATTTCAGTGAAAAAATATTCTAAATTGAAAATACTTATAGTGGTACGTTAGTGTACCTATACAATTAATTTAGCTGAAAGTGTATTGAAGTAAACTTACATGAAAGGTACTCTACTTCAGTTTTTAGTTGTACTTTAGTTCACTTCAAATACATGTACTTAATCTTAATTACTTAGTAGTAGTGTCTTAGTATACGTATAATAAGTGTACTTTATTTACCCCACTGGGAAGTATATAGACTGTTACCATCATGCATTAATGCACAAAGACTTGCTTGACAGAAGGATATCACTTTATGTACAGTATGTCAGGTTCAGAACAGTTTCTAAAACAAGTTTGTACATCCCATTCTTTAATAACAGGTACTGTGTACTTTACACGTCAATCAAATCTCTATTTTACAATACAAGTATTATCTCGTACCACATTTTTATCACAGCCAATCTTCAACCCTTTTAATAACAAATCAAAGTTTTCTGGAAAGTTTGAGACCTTCCTTGATGCCCAGTCAAATCAGTCTCATTCAATGTTGTTTGGAAGAGGAATAACACATACCTTCTCCCTTGACTTAATCATGACACATTTGCCTGTCAATGACTCTGGATGAATGGCATACATGTTGTTGGACTTAGACACTTCAAAAATAAAGCTTGATGCAATATTAAGTGTTGTGTCTCTGCACAGCTTCCTTCCGGACTTCAGAAGCTCCTTGACCAAAACACAGTGTATTGCACCAGAAACTACCAAGCTCAGAATTCTGACAAGTGACCCATTCTGCAACTCTACAACTGAGTTGTTTCTTTTCTGTAGGCGGTTGTTGGTGTCAGAGTGATACAGTATTCCATTCACAATGAAACGGTGTTAGTAGCAAGCTTGTCTTACCCTGACACCAAGTAGTTCATCTATTGCAAGCATGTGTAACACCGAAACACCCGTCTGTACTGATTTTCCAAAAACTCTGACATTGGCACTGATTTGAACTGATTTCTCAGTTGAACACTTGCTGCCCTGTAGTTCAAAGAAAATAAATGTTACATTATCATCAGCATTTTTCATTACCCTAACTCCTTTTTGTGCGAGACTCCTCCCCCTAAAGTACCTTTTCATTATTTGAACAGGGACATGAGTGGTTCCATTGAAATACTTCAACCTCGACCTCCACTCAGAAGCCTTCCAGAACTTCCTTTCTTTGATGGATCGTGGTACTCTTGTTATCTCGGTCGGTGGCAAGATTGCCTTAAGTTCTTTGTCGATCAACTCAGTTTTGGTGCCTATGTACCACGCATTTGCATGGTTAGTAGAATCCAGCCACAGAGTAGCCAGCTGTCTAGTTACCCTGAGACATACACTGTGCTGGTATTCAGGAACAAAGCCTTGGATCATTTGAAATTTGTCCAATTTGTCCAAAGTAAGGAGAGTCTGGATGTTGGAATATATTTGACACTTCGAGCTTTTAAATACAGGGATCCCATCACAGTTCCAGAGGAGACTGACCTAACCCAATTTCACCACTGTCTTTGAGCTTCCTATACTCAACTCCACACTGTATATCACAGATAAAACCTGGAGTTGATGTATGTCGTGAGATATGGATGTTCGGATTTTCTAGAATCTCTTTTATCTGCGAGGATAAAATGACAACCAGAAAATATGAACCCGTTTTTAGGTTAATGTTTCCATCAAATGCTGATTGACACAGAGGACAGTGCCAAACCACATTCCTTTGTTTCAATGTAGTTAGAACAGTGATGGCAGTAAAAATGGGGCTCATACTCTCCATATTGACCATATGATTTATGGAAAAGATACGAGGTTGCTGGCATCTGTCCTGGAAAATGTTCATTGAATATCTGCAGAAGATGGTCTAAAGCAGGGGTTTTCAAAGTGTGAGAGAGTGAGCCCCCCTTCAGAGAAAAAAATTCAGCTGAGCCCCCCCCCCCCAATTTCTTTTTCTAAATACCTGTGTTTTGAAAGATATTTTAATTATTTTACACATTTCAAACATCTCCGATCATAATTTTAAAACATTTGGAACATATTTTTGAAACATTTGAAACAATTTTTTAAACATATTTTTTAAACATATTTCTGAAACATTACAACATCTTTTTGCGTTTTTAAACAACACAATTTAACAACTTTATCTAAGCATGTTTTAGCTTAACCTTTTTTATATACATTTGAACATCTTAATCTGTGTAAACTGCCAGTTTACAGATTCATTCAGGGTCCCCGACTCTCAATTTTCTGAGTCGAATCAGATCTGCCTTTTCAGTCCAGAGATTCGACTATTCGGCGGGGTTTGTTTACCGGCGTTGCTATGGTGACCTAAATTATTATAAGCAACTGAAAACGACGCCGGTTTGAAACTAAAACTGTGATTCTGAAAAAAGTATAAATGATATCAAAATTCAGTTTAGATAGGATTGAAGTTACAAGTGTGTAGATTTGTTTAATGGTTTGAACGATGGTAAACGGTTGAAAAAGGAATGAGTTACGATGTCTAGAAGTAGGTGTATCAGAATGGGCTGACGTCTTCAATGAAAACAGCTGAAAACGAAGCGGTATGAAACTAAAACTGATTCTGAAGACATTTTAAATGATATCGAAATTCTGTTTAGATATTATTGAAGATACAAGTGTGTAGATTTGTTAAATGGTTTGCACGAAGATAAACGGTTGAAAATTTATTTAGTTATGTTACTTCTACAGTTGAAGTACGACTGATGATTTGAATCATCGTCTTTCAGGGTTTTTTTCGGGTTTATTTTTTTCTCACGTTGCGCCCCCCCTGAAGAACTCTGGTGCCCCCCAGGGGGGGCGCGCCCCACAGTTTGAAAACCACTGGTCTAAAGCAATCCCGGTCAGGTTATGCCTCAGGACATACGACATCAGCAGGACTAGACTTTGACCTTTGGTGATAGGTGCTCCAGGGTACAAAAGGCAATCTCCATAATCTTCCTCCTAAAAAGAATGGGAGATCTAGATTAAGATTCATATAGTGTACAAAACATTCTCAATAGTGCATATTCAAGTTGGTGATACATAAGATTTATTTATTGTCATTGTTTTATGTAAAAACATCCTACATCAACCACACTAACAGTAATGATGCTCCTAGCTGGACTAAATTTAATGAAAGGAAATTACAAATAGTTAGAATATTGTTGGATATTTACTAAATACAATGATTAAAAAAGAAATTGAAAAATCCTTGTGTTCATTAATGTGTGCCCTTTGGTGCCCCATAGGTGCCGTCTGCTGGCACCTAAGACTTAAACTAAACCTTTTCCAGACTTTTCCTAGAGTTGAGTATTAAGTCTCTCACATGTGGTTTAGGTTAGTTTATCATTCAACTCCCTCAATTTACTGATATGTTAGGTTTTTAGATTGCTTTATTTTAGATGACTTGTGTGAATAGTTCACTTTGGGTCCTCCCAAACAGTTGTTTAGGTCCTAACATCAGACCATTTAAAATCGTACATGTCTTTTCATTTTGCCACTAGTCATTGCTTTACGTTACGGAGGCAGGTCCTTTAATATCTCCATAGAATTTTGAAGTAAATCCTAGAATTCATTGATTTTTCTTCATAATGGCAAGGTCACCAGTACCAGGCAATAAAGCAGCTCCCAAAAGTAACACTCACATCACCATGCATAATGATAGTGATGGTGTTATAATAGTGGATGACAATGCCATGCCAATGTGAATCAGTCACATAGTTATGGTCCAAACTATCAAGTTTGAATTGGTGGGATTGGCTAGTAGTCCAATATGTTCTCGACCAAACTGTATTTTTTGGCCAAAACAAAAAAATTTAAGGCGTCATATTCACATCGATTAAAAGAGAAAAGAGAACAAAAGTGTTGCAAATTTCATTAGCTAGATTCTTATTAATGAGAACTTGAGACTGTAAATATACAGCTTCCTGTTTTGAAAAACAATTGTATCCGTTATTTGCCCGTTGATTCTTTTTGTAGCCTAGTAAGAGAAGCACACACCCCTCTGACAGAAAAAAATTAAACAGTCAGTGAAAAAGTGGTCTTTACAATGTAGAGATTTTAAGACAATGCGTGCATCAAGCCAAGGGTTATTAGCAAACCTTTAAGAGAAGGCTTCTGGTAATCTCAAAAATCGTAACTGTTATTGTAATCTCACCTGTGATGGATTTGGGCTTGGTCTCTCTGCCCCCTGTCCCTGCGTGGTTTGGTGTCCTCCTATACCCACGGCAGCATCTCCAGCAGCTGACACATTCTGAAGTTGGTATAAAGTGTGTAGCAAGTTAGCCACTGAACATAAAACCTGTACTATGAATGGAATTGTTCCATGTAATCAGGTAGGGTACCCAGGGTGA
The DNA here is from genome assembly GCF_026213295.1 of Gadus chalcogrammus. NCBI lineage: Eukaryota > Metazoa > Chordata > Actinopteri > Gadiformes > Gadidae > Gadus > Gadus chalcogrammus. The sequence goes on from NC_079418.1 coordinate 3,378,430, forward strand.
TGGATTTGGGCTTGGTCTCTCTGCCCCCTGTCCCAGCCCGGCCTGGTGTCCTCCTACAGCTTCACCACTTGCTCCAGCTGTCCCATCCTGAAATTTGTACAATGTGTGTTGCCAGTTAGTTACCAACATAGAACGCCAGTCATTATCGAGAAAATAAGCCCTGACAGGGCGAACAGGACACAGACGCGCAGCGGAGGCATCTTGCTTCGCCATGAAGGGGCTTATTTTTCGATAATGACTGGCGAAGTTCTATACATTATCCCGCTTATTACACGGCTACTTCCCAAAACAAAACAATTTATTTACAATGTATTTGTTACCAGCATTCATAGTGTTGATCAGCAGAGAAATAGTCCGCCCAAGACGTTGACGTTGTCGCTTAGCAACCGACGACGCTTGGGTTGATACATATCCCGCTTATTACATTGACAAGTTACCGGACTACGTGTGGAGTGATACCAAAGGCAAAAAGTCATTTTGTTTACCTTGACAGCGGTCATTATTCGTTGGCTACGGTCCGTTATCCAAAAAGAATTGACCGCCGGAAGTTGTGAAGTGCCCATGCAAGTGTACGGAACGTTGAAAAGACCCGTGTAATAACAAGAAACTAACAACTGTGTGACCTGACCTGTTTTTTTTTTAATTCTGCCCACTCTCACCATTATAGGCTACTACTACTAGATACAACTTTGTTCTACTATACTGTAACAGACTGTTTACCATACTGTTTAGCAATGTGAAAAAGTGTCCCATTGCTCCATTAAGAGGACTGACTGTTCTGTCACAAATGAATGTGTTAATGCTGGACTGCTGTGTATACTACTTCCACATACTGGACACCCACAAAGATGAATTGGGTGACTACTTTGGGTAGTTTGCTGCTTTAACTCATATAGACTAGCCCAGACTACTGCCGCCTACAGGAAACCACCCAAATGTAGATGGTCACTCAGTCAGTCTGTTAGGGTAGTCAGTCAGTTAGCTACTTCAACTATTCCAGACAGAACGCTCTCTGGAACTCTAAAGCTGCGTTCACACCAAAAGATGCATTTGCTGCCCGAACGCGTTGTCGCCGAAGTTTTGCGGCGCAGCAAATCAAGTTTTGCTGCGCAGCAAAAGTATTGCGGCGCAGCAAAGGTTTTGACACGCAGCAAAAGTTTTGCTGCGCCGCAGTTTTGCAGCGCGGGAAGTTTCGCGGCACGGCAAGTTTCGCGGCACGGCAAGTTTTGCCCGCGGTGCTTCTGAATTCATTCACAACCATGGCCGACATTACGAGCATTGCATGTCTTTACCTGTTGTGGAAGAGGGAGAGACGTCGGAATGCCCGTCGTTTATGGGTTCATGAGACCATTCGGAGCCTGGAAGGCTGGTGCTGCCTGGCACCCAACTGGGTTTTGTTTGGGGTTGTTATTCTAGCCCTTTAGCATACTCATAGTTTAGTTTAACTGTAAACACAACTACACTACAAAATGCTGATTTGTGGGTTTTTTCGAGTTACTAAATAAACGGTAGTGAACTCTAGGTCACTCCAAGGGAGTAACACTGATTGGCTGTTACGGCATGTCACTCAGTGGCAACGCCTCAGTGGCAACGCTGTTGAACGCTGATTGGCTGTCATCACGCGTTTGCTGCCGAAAAGTTGAATTATTTCAACTCGAGCAGCATTTGACGCGCCGCAAAATACGTGAACGCGCCTGCCGTGCTGCGCTGCAAATCAGATTTTGCCGCACCGCAAATCGCGGCCGGTTTTCTCGGCAGCAAGTGCTGCGGAAGCAAAGTAGCAACGCGTCTCTACATTCACTTTGAATGGGATCGTGCTGCGCGGCAACTTTTTGCATCTTTTGGTGTGAACGCAGGGTAATGCTTCCAGACAGAAAACAAGCAATAAGGCTGCTGAATGATTTATGCATTATCAGTGTTCTGACCTGACTGTCAGCTCTCTTTCGTTTTCCTGCTGGTGGTTGCAATGGAGTATCATTATGGTGAACTGGAGGCTGTAGGCAAAGTTTTTATCACCAACGAAGTCCAAAAGCAGGCTAGTTTATTTGGATAATATTACTTTTTTCTAGGCTGAAATGTATTTACTTAGCAAACATAATCACCACACCTTATGATCTAACAAATCAATCTAGCTAATGTCATGCCAATACAAAAAAGTAACATAATTAGCATAATCGATAGAACTTACTTCTCTTTGGTTTTGTACTGATATTCTGTTAGGGACTCCAACATCACTGCTGTAAATGTACTGCTTGTACGGTTTACGTCCTCTTCCCTTTGTCTGAAACAAGACAATTTCAAGACAGTTTCAAAGATGGTGAAGCTTTACTAAGTTAAAATAAATTTTTAAAAAAATAATACCTCATAGTTATTATTACCTGTATGTGTCTGTATTCTGTTGATCTTGGTTTTTTGGGGTTATTGATGTCCAATAAGTAGGACTTGTGTTTTATTTTCTTTACTGGTGGCATATTTTAATAATTATTGTTGTTGACTAGCTCCAACGACTAACTATTAAAGAAGATCCAAGGCTAGAACCAAAATTTGAAAATAGCAAATTTATAACGGCCATCCAATCAGTGTGCGGCTGCAAATCGACGTCCAATGAGAATGTAGTATTTAGGGCGCCAATTGGTGGTGTAGTCAAATACACTTGGCGCGGACGGTTAGTGTTCTATTTGAAATTGAGCAGTGAGCACCGAATGTCTCCGGGTCTAACAATGACAATGTTTGGTTTGTTTTATTTCCAAGACGGCTCCGTTAGAGCAGAAAATACATCCGTCATACGTGATGCATACAGAAATAAAAAAATAACGGTTAACTGCAGGGAAGACCTTGAGTCGGAGCAGGGCTGGATAGAGGTAATTTGGCCTACAGAACGGCGACAACAAGAGGCGAAGCCTATTGCAACCAAATTGCTTTTCGTTGGAGCTAAGTCAGTTCCAAAACGGTAGTGAAATGATTCCGAAATAATCTTTGTAACGTCAGCTAACTTTGGCTATAGTCTGTTGGAATGTTACGGTAATAATGATAGCCTAATAGAAAGAGTTGCTTTTATCAAAGTATAATGATTGAATTAAGTAATCGAAGTAAAGTTACTGGATCAACTGGCGTAGTGGGGGCCTGTGGCGTAGCGGGGGCTACGTTTGCACCTGAGAACGTCTTTATATCGTATTTGTATTGTAAAATGTAGGAATGTTACGGTAATGATGATAGCCTAATAGACGTAACACTTTAGTTTGATAGTCCACTGTTGACACTCAACAAGCCATCAGTAGATATGCAGTTGCATGTCAACAGTTTATTGAGTTGACATTCAACAAAACTATCTCAACTGATAAGCAACATGTATTCAACTAACTGTAAGTTAACTATAAGTTGCACTATTAGTAGATGGTTAGTTGATATTTGACAGAGCTTGTTCAACAGATAAGAAACATGGATTCAACTAACTGTCTGTTAACTATAAGTTGCGCTATTAGTAGATGTTGTTTTGTACACGTAGCATGCATTCAACTAACTGTCAGTTAACTATTAGTTGCATTATTAGTAGATGGTTAGTTGATAATCAACAAAGCTTTCAACAGATAAGAAACAAGCATTCAACTAACTAAGTTAACTACACGTTGCACTATTAGCTGGTGTTTAGTTGATATTCAACAGTGAGTTAGTTGATACTCTACAGAGCTTGTCAACAAATATGTAACATGCATTCAACTAAGTGTTAGTTAACTATAGGATATTTTTATTTTGTTCATTTATTTTTACAAAAACAGTCTGCAACAGACATTGTGCTTTTTACTACATGTTCTTTACAAATATTCAACTATAATGAGTGTCAACTTCTAGTAAGTTGACTATCAACTGCTGTTATTAACCAATTCTCAACTTACGTTTCATATGGATCAACTTTCCTCCACTCACAAGGAACACATCTAATGAATGAACATTCAACCCTCTGTTGATCATATATGTTCATTGTAAAATAAAGATGAGAATATTTTATCAATCAATAGGCACCCTGTGTAGGTGACGACCTGTTCATTGTCATATGTCGACAAACTATCAGTCAATATTCAACTAAGCATTAGTAGAGAGGTCTTAGGACTGTCAAATTAAAGTGAAAACAGGTTAGTGTCTACACACTATTAACAGAGCAAAACAGAGAAAATAGTTGACTATCAGTTGATTCTCAACAAACTATCAGTCGATATTCAATTAAGCATTAGTAGACAGGTCTTAGGACTGTCAAATTAAAGTGAAAACAGTTTAGTGTGTGCAAACTATTAACAGAGCAAAACAGAGAAAATTGTTGATTCTCAACAAACTATCAGTCGATATTCAACCAAGTATTAGTAGAGAGGTCTTAGGACTGTCAAATTAAAGTGAAAACAATTGAGAACAGTAGACAAACTACAAACTAGTAACTGTACAAAATAGAGACAAGTTTTGCTCAACTGATCAGTAACACTGGATGACCGCAAAGTGAAATAAACAACTTTATTATTAAAAAAAAAACTAAACTTTAACAGGGAAGGAAGAGTTTGAAGAGTCAAAAGAACCAAGAATACTATAAACCGTTTGAACATATACAACAAAAACTTTTCTTTTAAAAATAAATTAAAACACTCCCCTTTCTCCTCCGCCATTTCTGCCTATTTTGATCAATGCCATGCTCTGCTTCCTATGTCTGATAGGAGCGCCTTATGTCCTTGACAAGCCTGCCAAGGACACCTTCTGAATTTTTCCTCGCTAACCAGTAGGTCCACTCAATAAAGCAGAGCTGCTCTTTCAAGGCCTTCTCCGACCGATTCCCCCGCATTCTCCAAATGTCCTTTTTATAGGTCTGCCACGCTCTCTCGAGGTTCTGAGTATGGAGTCCTGTCTGAGGGTCAACATAATGTTGGCTGTGGTTCACCCTGACATGCCTGTAGCCCTCTGTGGCGAGACCGGCATACGCTCTCCACTCATCACTTACGACGAGACTGTGACGCTTCACATGCTTTTTGATGATAGGAACAAGGGTCTCCTTATTTCGTCTCTGCACGAGGCGAAGAATAGGACGCCTGTCAGACTGTTTGATTTGGAGCATTCCAAAGACCCATGTCCTTTTTCTCCTCCAGCTGTTCCCGAAGCGCCCTCTTCCGTACTGCCAAAACACAATATTAATGTTATAAAATAAATAATACCCTACAATAAATAATACCCTTCAAATATATACATAATCAATGTTATATTACAGCCAGTGAGAAGTAGGATGATTATGCTAATTTCCAAATGATATAAATAATGGAGTAATATAAAAACTTTTGTTTTTTTAAGTTTGGAATGCATATTATTATTAGTATGTGTTGTTGCATGTCAACAGTGAATGAGTTGATAACTTTTTCATGCATTGAACTACCTGACAGTTACCTAGAAGTTGCATTATTACCTTGATATGATATAGCATACGGTCTAATTTTATTTCTTATTTCAACTTGCTCTACCTGAAAAAACTATAATGTAGCCCATGTTTTCTTAAGTTATAGATTGGTTATAGCAAATAGTATGAAAACACTCCGAGGCGTCTTCCATACTTCTTGAAAGATGCATACAGCACACAAGTCATGACCTTGCAACTTTTCATCGGCCCCTCCAATATGCCGATTTGCATGTGAATACAGTACATAGTGCTATTTATTTGATTGATTTCAAGTGTGGTTAAAACCATTCCAGGGAAAATAATTTTTGAATGGTGAGGCTTTAAATACAAATTACGAAAATTCAGAAATTATGTTCATAGAGCCAAACTTCCACAATAATTAATCTAAAAGTAAAGCTTAAAGATTTCTCTTGAAGACAATTGATATATCAACATTAAGTTTATAATAAAATCCAAAACAAGAACTGAGGAAAGATCAGGTTTTTGATGAGTTGAAATTGAATGACCCCATATTTAGTGAATTATATTACAAATATACCTTGCGCTTATGGCAGAACTTGCTCTCGTCAATGTGGATGATAGCGTTGACTCCGTTTTTTAGACATCATTGAGAATGTAGCAGTGCTTTTAGTGATGCCATCCTGAAGCATGTCTACCTGTCGTAGCTGCAAACCCTGTGCAAATCTACAAAGAAAACAAAGATTTAATCAGAACTGTTTACATAAACAAAGAAAATATGTGCTTGTTTGATCAATCCGTAAGTCTACTTTTGTCACAAAGCTTTTTCTACTGAAAAACTACTGTTGCAACTTGCAACTATAGTTTCAGCTTAAATTGTACAAACATTTCACACTCTGAACCTAGAGCTGTAATCTGTGAAATACTGGAGTTGGAGAAAACCTAAAATGATTACCTGTGAATGTACTTCATCCATGTGAAGAGACTACAGTGTGAGTTTGAGAAAAGAGACTTGGTCCTTACACTTCTCCTCAAACGTCCACATCTTTTACGACGGCACTCCCTGAAAATTGCAAACAAATTGGAAATTTAAATGATGTCTATAAGTTTGACATATACATACATACATTGTCTACAAACTGCTCAGCCTAAAACATTGTGGCAATGTAAATAACCCTTATTGATGATCATGGCATAAATTATAACTTGATCAAATAGATATCTTAAAACTTAAACTAGCTTGATACTACATATCAAGCTACATGCTTCCGGCTATTCGCTGTGTACAAGCTTATTCATCATTTAAATCATGCATTACAAAGGGGTAGGATTAAGTGTATAGTTCTTCCTACTTGTTTCAGGCATATCAATTAAATATATCTAATTTTTTTTGTGTCTGTATGTCTGAAATAATAACATTGAATCAATCAAACCATTCATTAGCATTTGATTCATTAGTTACATATATTACATTCAAATGGGAATTGTTAATAAGGGCTACCATACAAATATTTCAATATTAGCATTTGTTTTTTTGGGGCAGTGTCACGTTAAAATTGTACCGGGGGCGAAAATTGTACCGGCCTACGTCCTCACAACAGATTACGTAAGGGGTTGTCCGTTGCCAGGCAGGTTTCAATTGCGCTCATGTTGCCGAAGACGAAATAATATAATACAGATAACGGATCGCGCTAGATAACACTTGTTTTTACTTTATATTTGTATTGCATTTAATTGTTTAATCGAATTTAGCTAGTAAACTGAGTGTTTAATGTGTTCATAGTCTAGCTAGCTTGTGTTAATTACATTTCCTTAATTAAATTTAGAGAATAGATTATAGGTAATAGATAGATAGATAATAGATAGATAGATAGATAGATAGGTAGATAGGTGAGCAGGCATTTACTAACTGTTTTTTATTGTTATTATTCACGTTATCCCCATAACATTGAGCTATTACTGTGTAGGGAAATAGATAAATACAATGCAAATATAAAGTTAGGAACGCTAATAAATGTAATTTGTAAAATAAGTGTTATCTGTCTTGTCGTGCTCAATGAACGAGTTCGCGAATGTTCAAGAACCTTCCACGTCATTCGACGCGATCCCCCGTTGCGATCGTCTGTTGCCAGGCAGGTTTGGAATGGATTACTATGGATGACGTAGGCCGGTACAATTTTTAACGTGACAGCACCAAATCCTATGGCCCCAAAATCCGTGTATCTTCCGTTCAATCCATATCCGTTTGGAAATCAAAACACGAAAAACGAAAAGTGAATTTTTAAAAAAAAATCATCCTCGTTGGGATAGCTTGACCAGAAATTCATCACATGTATTTCTCTTTTAAAACATGTATACCGGTGTAATAGTCTCTGTATGAGCTTTTACCAATAATAAAGTCGAGAGAACAGTTTGGGAAAGCTGAGCGGTAGGGCAACCGCCTCCCCTCTGCCGCGTTCCCTCTTAGAAATGAAGGGAGGCGACGAGCTGCTGCGCGGTGGAGGCGCGGAAACTCGCAATAATATCATATTCCAACCTAAATGGTAAAATGTGCCGATTGCCAAACAACTGATGGGCCCATGAGTTAACAATAATTAATAACATTAGCACACTTACCAGATGTGGAGGTCTGTGGACTGTGTATAGTAGACCATCTTCATTTTGTGTCTGCAGTTTTTGCATTTCACTTTTCTTTGCAGCAACCTTTTCTTTTGCAACCATGTTATCAACTTGAATGATGTTTTTTTTGTCTCCTTGACATTCACTTTTCTCAAAAGTGTTCCCACAAGCGAAGCCATAGCACCGGTGGGCAGAGGAAATAACTGATGTTACTGGCCCAGGCCCTGATTTGAAAATCTGGCGCACTTTTCTGTTATTGGTTCAATATGTGGAGGTACGCTTGATTTATACATCTAAACACCTCCCACCGCAAAGGTTGGGCTGATTCCCTGGTTGATGCCTGACTCAATCATAATAATCAAGCGCTTCTACCGTCCGATTGGCTAAGCCGCACCGCCAACTCGGTGCCGTTGAAAGAAGCTATTAGTCCGTGCAAAATAAATTGGATCTTGTCGCTATGGTAAGTATCAACCCTCTCTCAACAGTTATTGTTTTATTTCGAAAGCAGGCGCCATTACTTGTATGTGTGAACCACTTATGTTAGGCCTATCTCTTGTTTCAGTACCAGCATATGATTTTTCATCAGTTAAGTTCGGCCTCGCCTGGAAATATGATGGAAAGGCCTGAGCGCACTACCCGGGCAAAAGGACAGCGGGGGAATGAAGGAGAAAGCTCCGATATGCCCTACTGCTGGTAAGTTGGGTTGACACATTTGTAAAGTTATTGTAATACTCAAACTGTTTCTGGCCGGGCTCGGCAAGAGCTATTACCGTTAGCTTTGCTTAGCTGGGGGTTGACGACGTTAATACCCATAGATGGATATAGAACTAGATGTCTCGTCCGCGCTGCTGGCCAATGGAGTTGAACGTCACCACTGGCGGCCATCTTACCACAATAAGCTGCTCACCCGTAACATTGTGTTGGTAGTGGTACATGTACTTTTTAAATAACCATAACTTGCTAAATTTTCAACAGATTTTCAAACGGTTTGGTTTATTATAAATGTCAGAGATGTAGGTATGACAGTACATACTTACGAATAATTTATAGGTTCTAAGAAAAATAGAATAATGTTCTAAAATAGGTACAAGATTTCCCTTTACAAATATACATCAAGAAAGGCTGCATGTTGAAATCCCCACCCTGTACAGAGATTTATTTATGCAATTATACCCATGTGTTTTCATATGAAATTAACATTAAACAGAACAGATAGGTGCAATAAATATACACATGCACAAGGTATTCATGTTAAATCAATATATGGGTTACTAAAACTCAGCAATCTATTGTGTTGGTAACTTCACTCAAATCTATCTACAGTCTAGTATGCGTTTAGACAAATACGATAAAATATGAATATAATATGTGCAACCTTTGTGGTTGTTCAAGACACACTGAAGGCATGATGCCGACATAGGTTTGCAGAGAAATGTATACAATATGCACACTGAAGGCCGTTGAAACCCCAGTGTCCATCCTCACGGGAAGGTGTGTGTGTGTGTGTGTGAGCCTGAATGAATTTTTAGGTTCTCCAACAGAAAACACAACAGCATACTTTTCAGAAATTGTACAGGCTTCTCCACTTATAATAGGGGTGTGAATCTTTGGCTTCAGACGATTCGATTTGATTAACGATTCAGTAGGCGATTCGATTCAAGGACAATTATTATTTTTTGGAACGATTCGATTCGATTCTGTAAACCACGATTCGATTCAGTAACTTTAACGAAAATTCTATATCTGTGAAATAAACATGCAATAATGTGACACCCCTTGTCAATTTTACCACTATTCTTTGCGAAGCCAAAAGGCTTCCACACTTTGGATTTCAAGTTTGCTGGTGCATTAACAATCTCGCTGCCGCTCTCTGCCATGTTTGAAATGCACCATTAGAGGGTGAGGGAGAAAAAAAACTTGCAAGCTGACTAGCTGATGACAGAGTTACGGATTACAGAGCTGCACTTCACAAAATAAACGTGTAAACTAAGTCTTAAAACATTAATCATAATCGATTCATACGTTTTAAAGCATTTATATCGATTATTGGTGAAGCCAAAGCGATTCATTCTATTTATTTATTTTAGCAGATCGATTTAGTTGAATCGGTAGGACTGACAATCGTTACACCCCTAACTTATAAGGCGTTTTGTGGCTCTGGACAAAAATATAAAGGTTGCCTACCCCTGGGTGTAGTTTCAATGTTCACAAATGTTTATTCATTCAAGTGTATGAGTGACAGAGAAAGTGAGGTAGCCAGTGGTTTTCAAACTTTTTAACAATGAGTACCCCCTCAGAAAATATTTGGCTCTTCAAGTACTGTACCACCATTGTGACTAACATTGACCCACAGTCACATGGCTTGTGAAGGGCAAAGTGTTGTAGCCTTACTGTTACTGTGGGGAAAAACGATCTGTCTAGTTACTGGACCAGATGAAATGAGACGGAGAGGTAATAAAGTCTGTCGGCACGAGGACCTTGGATTTATTAAGTAAAGTGGCAACGGTTATACAGAGTCATAAAGCGTGAGAAATCGAATATGTCTAAGTCCCTAATCAGCGCTGATGGTTCGTCCGGAGCTTCGCCTCCGTGGAAGGTCTGCTTCAGAAGAAGAGGGTGCAGAGTCCCTGTGTGGTACAGTTTTTATGCTGTATCCTCCTCTCGATGAGGTGTGTGCGTTTGAGGTGTGTGTGGTTCTGTGTGTTTTGCTTAGTCTTCGCTCCCAGGCCCTGAGAGAGCTTCGTAACGGGGGAGAGTTCCTCGTGTCTCCGGTGTGATAAATTAAAACGGGGAGTGCCCCCCTGAAATGTCTCGTGTGTGATAATTGAATGTGGCTCTCAGGCCCCTGGTGTGGGCAGAGGTATCTCTTGGTTCCTCCTAACGGGGAAGAGCTCTCAAAATGTCTCCTGTGTGATAAATTAATGTGGCTCTCCCGTTCTGGAGATGATACTGGTGCATTGTCTGAGTGTCCACCATCTGCCTGCCTGGGAGATGGGGCCTTCAGCTCCGGCCTTGACCTGACTATATATTATCATGTTTGTGTTCGTTGGGTTAGAGCAAGAGTTGACTATATTGTAATGTGTCCATGTGATGTGCTCATCAGGCTAGGGTAGGAGTTAGCTATATTTATAATGTACATGTGATGTACTCAGCAGGTTATTTTTCCCAACATTACTGTTCGTCACTTTACTTCACACTACAGTTGCAGCTTGAAGTCGTGCTGGTATTAAAAAATATTGTGAAGGTATTAAAAAAGGTAGTAAATTCAACTCAAGAATCTTTGTATAAACCCTCCCAATGACACTGATCTAATACCACTAATATGTAACGTAACGTCTGACTGGTAAGAGTCGTCCCTCCAGAGGTGCCTGTTGCGCCAGCGGTGCACCCAATTAGTGTGGCGAAGATTTAGAGAATTTGTGCGATGTGATTATGGTGACCAATATTGCGATTTACGATGCTATATATAAAAAGGAATTATGATTGTACTGGCTTGGTTTTCAAGGAAAATGTGAGAATTTATAGTTTTAAAACCTGTATAATTCAATTTAAAACATACACATATAAATAATCAAAATATGAATGTATAAAAGCTTGTACTATAGGCTAATGCCTTTAATGTGTGAAAGCCTTTAAAAATGTGTGAAAAGTGATTCCACAGTGATAATGCCCTTTTGTCCTGTCTCTAAATTTCTTTATTTATAACATGCACTTCATTTGCTGTTTAACAATGCTAAATGTATTGTTTATAACCAACAATTTCTTGTGTGATTTTGGACACCAATAACATTAATATAGCCCTCTGGTGCATTCATTTTGATGCATCAACTTCTGTCAGTAACCATCATTTTCCGTTGTGTGTCCTGATAATTCACCTATGACAAAGGATAGTAGTATGCCAAAACTGGGTAATACATGTATAGTTCATACCATTGTACAAAAGTTAACATGTTAAATTTTCCTACAAGGTTTGACTTGTATATTTAAGCAATAGATCACACCAGGCTGTGGTATGTGCTCATTATACCACTGTTAAGGGGCGTTGTCCGGCCCCGACGCGCAGCGGAGGGCCGGCGACCCCCTTCACAGTGGTATAATGAGCACATGCCACTGACTGAAGTGATCTATTGCTTTTATACAACGGTTACTGTTATGGCGAAACGAAAGTCATAGACACACTACATTTAAAAAGAAACCAAGAAAGTCAAAGTAGCCGTTTTCTTAAAGAATACAAAAAAGTAGTCCCTCCTGGCTGCCGCAATGCATCGACGGTCGCTATGCAACACACTTTAGCGTCCCTCCGAGAGAAGGCTCCGATAGAGCGGTTGGCCGGCAATTTATCCTATGGAGCAGTTCACTCGCCGTGTGCCAAAGCTTTCGTTAGTCTCTCCATCGCCTTGCTCACTCCCGGAGTAACAACATTTACACCCACTCCATCATCCAAGCAGCAGCTTGAGCAAAGGCCTTCAGCAAATCAAGGTTAGTAAAGCTGGAGTAAGGTTTTACTTAAGGACTTTCAAGAATGTACGTGGCTTCACTAGAATTTTACAACAATATACCACAACAATATTGGGGTTCACCCATCGTATGAGGGTCACTCTATGTCACAACGTCTGATAGACATATGAGCATATGAGCTCACATCGTGTAGCGACAGTACCTTTAGACTTTGTCTCACTCCGTTTTTCAAGGAAATCATGTCATTCAGATCTTCCTGAGTGGAAGCTAGCTTAACCCCACCTCCTTTACAGCCACCCCCTTCCCGACTATCAGCCGTCAGAACCTTGGTCAGAACGTATTTTTCGAAATTGTGCAGTGGGAGAAGTTATGCTGAGACAGGGGGTAAAGTTGTACTTTAAGGTTGTTTTAAGTTTTATTTTTCTGCTTTTTGTAATTTCTCAGGTGCGAAAATGGACAACACTGCCACCGACCCAGAGTCAGACACTGACTGGAGTTCCAACTCCAGCACTGACTCCACCGATTCCAGGAGCAGTGATACAAGCTCTTCCTCCTCTGATGGCCGCAAGAAAAAGAGGAAGCACAAAAAGAAAAACAAAAAGAAGAGCAAAAAGGCTTCAAAGAACAAAGGACTTCGAGGTAAAGTAAACTATAGAGTTATGCTGTATTTCTTTAGGTTTGGACATTACATATAGTGTATACAGCTTAGGGCAGAATTATTAGCACCCCTATGAAAATTTAATTTTTCTAAAAGTACTTACTAACCCTTACCCTGCAACTAAGACAAACCACAACAATCTTTGGGGAGAAGTAAACTGTATTTATATTAGTGTTTTATTGTTGTTAATTTATTTTCCATTTTCAGTGACAACAATATCGGATGTTGTTAAAAGGTACCACCGGGTCCTTAAACTAATTCAAAAAGGACGCAAGATGTCGAGGGCATTCCTGAAGGCACGCGTTTCTAGAAACGCAGTTAAAGACACCGCAGCAATAGCGGAGCTCTACATTGCAGAGAGGAGTGTCCTGGATGGAATCAAAGGCGAACAGAGGCTCCTTCATTTAGCAAAGCTCTGCCAGTCCAAAATTGTTGGAGAACTTGCACTTAAAATTGAAGACCTGAAGAGGAAAAAAAAACTCATACCATTCTCCAAAAAGGGTTAAAGGGACAGGGGTGAAAGGAGAGAGTTTTTTTAATTAAAGGATAAATCCTGTGTAAAATGGATCTGGGATATGTTTAATATGATAATGAGATGGGATGTTCGTTTGGGAGCAAAAAAGCACATGCAGACGCATTCTTAAGTTGGCTGTTTTTAGCCGATTCTACCAAAACGCTATAAGCTTGGAACGATGTCTCATGGTAAAAACAAAATCGCTATTTTAAACCACTTAAAAGGCTAGAAGTCCGACACTTCTTTGGTAGTATAGTAAGGGTCTTAAAATATAAAACGAGGCATTGATAACTTTGTAAGTGTACAGATTGTTTATTCATGGCTGCCGCGGGTTTTTAAAAGGTAGTAAAAGGTAGTAAATTAAATTAGGCCAAATTAAAGCCAGTAAAAAGTAGTAAAAAGTAGTAAACGTCATCTGACGAGGTAGTACATTTTCGAACCCTAATCCAACTGGACCAATGCCTTTTTCAATTAATGTTACTAACGTGAAGGCCTAGCTTCTTCAATAAACTTGCGTGAATATATTTTTATGTTGCGAGTAGGACCTGTGACCTAGGATTCACGTGTACCCCGCGCGCGCGTTAAAGTCAGTTTGGGTACCCGGCTGGCTTGCTACCAAACCTCTCCGTGAGTTCGCATCAAAATGGGTAAATGTAAATTTTCAGACCTCTGGCTGGAGGAATCAGCCTTTAAAGACTGTCTTAGGCCAGTAGCTGGCAACAGCCGAGAGGCGTATTGCAGTGTCTGCAAAAAGACCATTAATATTACCTGGATGGGGGTGAAGGCGGTCAAATCGCATATGGAGTCTGCCAGTCACCGAGCCAGGACGCGGGGACGTAGCGCGCAGCTACCGCTGTCGCTGTTTTGCGCTAGCACGACTGCTAGCTCTACGCCCTCAACCTCCACTGCTCCCTCAACTTCGTCTGCTCCCGCCCCGCAATCCACCGCCAGTATTCCTACGACCAGCACACAGATGCTCTGCGCTGCCACCTCTACACTGCAGGCCGAGGTACTGTGGTGTTTAGATTTAGCAGTAAAACACCACTCGTTCAAGTCAAACGATAACATAGGAGAGCTGTTCCGCATGATGTTCCCGGACTCCCAAATCGCAAAATCGTTCGCGTTGGCCAAGGACAAGACCGGCTACATCATCAAATTTGGCATTGCCCCCTATTTTAAGAAGCAACTGGTTGAGGCCATCAATCATGCTGGACCGTACGTCCTGATGTTTGATGAGAGCCTCAACCAGTCGTCAAAGAAAAAACAAATGGATATACACATTCGTTTTTTGGAAGATGGTTGTGTACAGTCCAGATATTTTGGCTCACAGTTCCTGGGACATGGAAGAGCTGACGATCTGTTGCGGCACATCAAAGTAAGTTTATTTTCTTTTACTTACACTTATTGGTTACATAGGGGACATTGTTTGCATTTTAACATTTTCATGGATATTTGATAATTGTATTTATTTATTATTATTATTAAATTATTATTATTATTATTTAGCCTATCGTTGAATTTCTGTAACACAATATTGGAAAAGTGTCTAATTAAAAAGTGTTATAGCCAAACTGTTATGCTTAATCTGAAGGTTGAGCATGGCTCAGATAAAGTCAGATCTACATTATTGGGATTTTGTTTACAGTGAGCCACATTTGGAGAACCAATGATCTAACTTTGGCAAAACAGTCCTTGATATAGGCCTAATATCTATCACTGTCAAATGTATTCCAACACCTGACTTGTGTTTTACTTTAGGATAGTAAAGCTAAATGTTTGATTTGAAGCATATACAGTATTACTGTCTGTATATTGAATGTGGTTTCAATGTTATTTAATCAAACTTTCTTCTGTGTGATAATTCACAGGAATGTGTTGCACAACTCAACATGAGGGAGCTTCTCTCAGTTGGAATGGATGGCCCTAATGTGAACTTCAAAGTCCTGGATCTCCTTCAAAAGGAGCATGCTGAGCTGTACGGAGGTGCTCAAGTCCTGATGGTTGGGAGCTGTGGACTGCACACCCTCCACAATGCCATGAAGGCAGGCTTCACAGCCTGGCAAATTGACAAACTCCTGCGCGCGCTCCATTTTCTCTTCCACAACGTTCCTGCCCGAAGAGAGGACTACACCAACATAACCGGATCATCCTGCTTTCCCCTCTCTTTCTGCGGCCACAGATGGGTCGAAAATGTGCCGGTTGCAGAGAGATTCCTGGAAGTTTGGCCCATGATTCAGAAGTATGTTGATGCTGCTGAGGAGAAGAAGGTCCAAAAACCGAACACGGCCTCTTATGACGTCATCCTGGCAGCACTAGGAGATGCACTCTTAATGGCAAAGCTTCAATTCTTCCTCGCCATTGCGAGAAGTTTTAACCCATTTCTTGTTAAATACCAAACAGATGAGCCAGTGTTGCCTTTTTTGGCAAAAGATTTAACTGAGCTTCTGTTGGTAAGTAAGATTTTGATTAATTATTTTAAAAGTAAACCTGTATTAATTGATTGAATGGCTGGGTAACTATCTGCTTGTTATCATCATCAGAGTTTACTGAGGCGGTTCATTAAAAGGGAGCTCCTAAAGGACCAAAGCCCCCTGCAGCTCATTAATTTGGACATCTCTGAGGAGAAGAACTGGGTCTCCCTCAAAAGGGTAGACATAGGCTTGGGGGCTGAATCTGCCATCAAGGTATTTTCAGTGTTTATTTGTTTTGTGAGTTGAATTTGTGAATTATGATGCTGCACAAATCAACTAGCAATTACAGTTTGTTCAGTATTAATATTATCATTAGTATTATGTAAACATTTCCTTTCAAAGAAAGCATCGACTATATGTTTCTTAATGTTTCTTGATAGGCACTCCTGGGCAAACCAGGAACCAAGATAGGGGAACTATCTGTACTCAGCCTGAGAAAAGAGTGTTTGCAGTGTCTGATTAGCATCGTGAAGAAACTGCAGGAAAAGTCCCCGTTGAAATTCCCCATTGTTAGGCAGATTTCCTGCCTGGATCCCACAAAGATGGTCAAAGATCCAGAGTGGTGCATTGTACAGATTAAGGCATTAGTACATACTTTCATCCAGGGACAGCAGCCACCTGTCAGCAGCTGACAGGTGGCATTGCAGCTGGTAAGAAAATATTGTATAGGGACAGTAGAAGTGGATAGGTTATTCAAATTGAGAACCAATGCTTTAGATACTGTTGTGTATCTATGATGTACTGTATGTACTTTTGTTGAATGGATGATGAAGCAGTTGACTGGAATGTTATAAATGTAATGAATATATCTTAATTTGTACCTGTCAATGTTGCAGGTGATGTCATCATTCAACAATTCACATCCTTTCTCTCTGTCGTGGGCAGAGAAGATGAGTTTGTTTCCTTCCAACCCCTGAGGCAGCGTCTCGATGTCTTTCTCCACTCTAAACTCTGTATGTCCCACCCTGACCTGCTAAAGTTCTGCCAAAGTGCTCTCCTCCTTTCCCATGGACAGGCCACAGTAGAGAGAGGCTTCTCGGTGAATAAAGAGGTAGAAACGTGTAACCTCCGTGATGAATCTCTCGAAGCCCTCAGGTTAATCTGTGATAAGGTAACTGTTTGTGGTGGCGTTCTTAAAGTTCCTCTGACCAAGGAGCTCCTGGCCTCTGCTGCTTCAGCGAGGTCACAATACAGGCTATACCTTGAGAGTGAGCGGAAAAAAAAGGAGAGCGCCACACAAGGGCTTAAGAGGAAAGCAGCAGAGAAGGAGCTTGAGGACCTCCGGAACCAGCGGCAGGTACTCAATAGCGTGTGCCATTCACTTGAAAATGATGCCGACAAGTATGCAGAGATGGCTGAGGGAAAGGCAGGAACAAAGATGGCTGAGCTCATCACAAAATCCAACTCTCTTCGGAGAAGACACAGGGACAAAAAAGCAGACCTTCTCCAAGTGGAAAAAATGATAAAAGAAAAAGCCACACAGCTGAGGCACTTGTGACTGCAATTTTAATTAGCAACTCGTATGTTTGCCTGTTGTTAATATCATTGGTTATGTTCTCTCTCTCTTGGTCATTTTTTGTGTCCAGTGTTGAAGTTATTAAGTTATTAAGTTGTTTGTTAAAAATACTATTACAGTGTAAAGTTGCACTTTATTGCCATTTTTTTGAGGCCCTAATTTAACCATTTTGTTTCAGATTCCAATTCACAGTGTAGCTGTTCATTCTAAAGGTCCAGTCTGTCTTCTAATTGTCATGGAATTGTTACTTTTTGACATTAAGTAAAAAAAACTATGGACACTTGTGACTGCAATTTTAATTAGCAACTCGTATGTTTGCCTGTTGTTAATATCATTGGTTATGTTCTCGCTCTCTTGGTCATTTTTTGTGTCCAGTGTTGAAGTTATTAAGTTATTAAGTTGTTTGTTAAAAATACTATTACAGTGTAAAGTTGCACTTTATTGCCATTTTTTTTAGGCCCTAATTTAACCATTTTGTTTCAGATTCCAATTCACAGTGTAGCTGTTCATCCTAAAGGTCCAGTCTGTCTTCTAATTGTCATGGAATTGTTACTTTTTGACATTAAGTAAAAACCTATGGACCAAGGCCGGTGGGGACATCTTGATTAATCCAACTCCTATGTTAGAGTTCCCTCTTACTTCAATGTTGCTCTCTCGCTGGCCCTAACACAAACACTCACATACACCGTGTGTGTGTGTGTGTGTGTGTGTGTATATGTATATATACTTTAAGCTGCTACAGTTGAAGCTTGAAGTCGTGCTGGTAGTAAAAAAAATTGTGACGGTAGTAAAAACGGTAGTAAATTCAACTTAAGAATCTCTGTATAAACCCTGTTATTACAAATTACATTTTATACACACAATGCCATCAGTTGTTCACCCGTCGACGCCATCTTGTATTTAAGACTCGATATAAGTACATTGACAAACACAGAGATTGTGACATCCGTGAACAACACGCAAGCTAAGCTCTGTGTTCGCCATTCTACTTATCAAGTCTTAAATACAAGATGGTGTCGATGGGTGAACTTCTGATGGTATTGTGTGCATAAAATATCATTTTTAATAAACAATCTGTACACTTACAAAGTTATCAATGCCTCGTTTTATATTTTAAGACCCTTATTATACTACCAAAGAAGTGTCGGGCTACTTCTATCCTTTTAAGTGGTTTAAAATAGCAATTTCGTTTTTACGAGACTTGCCCCCATCGTTCCAAGTTTATAGCGTTTTGGTAGAATCGGCTAAAAACAGCCAACTTAAGAATGCGTCTACATTCACTTTTTTGCTCCCAAATGAACATCCCATTTCGTTATCATGTTAAACATATCCCAGATCCATTTTACACCGGATTTATCCTTTAATTTTTTTTCTTGTTTTAAAAAGTTCAAAGTAAGCCTGGTTGAAGTTCTTTGACTTACTATACATGTACATTGCCCTTTGAACTCTTTGCCTTTGTACCACAATTGCTGATTACGTTTAGTAATTTATTTTCAAATAATAAAGTTTTTTTTCCGTCTCTGATATCCTGCTTATGTTTTGTTTATTTCACTTTGTGGTCATCCAGTGTTACTGATTAGTTTTGCAAAACTTTTTTTCTATTTTGTACTGTTACTAGTCTGTAGACTACTGTTCTCAACTGTTTTCACTTTAATTTGACAGTCCGAAGACCTGTCTACTAATGCTTGGTTGAATATCGGCTGATAGTTTGTTGATCATCAACAGATAGTCAACTATTTTCTCTGTTTTGCTCTGTTAATAGTTAGTAGACACTAAACTGTTTTCACTTTAATTTGATAGTCCGAAGACCGGTCTACTAATGCTTAGTTGAATATCGGCTGATAGTTTGTTGATCATCAACAGATAGTCAACTATTTTCTCTGTTTTGCTCTGTTAATAGTTAGTAGACACTAAACTGTTTTCACTTTAATTTGATAGTCCGAAGACCTGTCTACTAATGCTTAGTTGAATATTGACTGATAGTTTGTCGACATATGACAATGAACAGGTTGTCACCTACACAGGGTGCCTATTGATTGATAAAATATTCTCATCTTTATTTTACAATGAACATATATGATCAACAGAGGGTTGAATGTTCATTCATTAGATGTGTTCCTTGTGAGTGGAGGAAAGTTGATCCATATAAAACGTAGGTTGAGAATTGGTTAATAACAGCAGTTGATAGTCAACTTACTAAAAGTTGACACTCAACTGATAGTTGAATAACTGTAAAGAACATGTAGTAAAAAGCACAATGTCTTTTGCAGACTGTTTTTGTAAAAATAAATGAACAAAATAAAAATATCCTATAGTTAACTAACACTTAGTTGAATGCATGTTTCATATTTGTTGACAAGCTCTGTAGAGTATCAACTAACTCACTGTTGAATATCAACTAAACACCAGCTAATAGTGCAACGTGTAGTTAACTTAGTTAGTTGAATGCTTGTTTCTTATCTGTTGAAAGCTTTGTTGATTATCAACTAACCATCTACTAATAATGCAACTAATAGTTAACTGACAGTTAGTTGAATGCATGCTACGTGTACAAAACAACATCTACTAATAGCGCAACTTATAGTTAACAGACAGTTAGTTGAATCCATGTTTCTTATCTGTTGAACAAGCTCTGTCAATTATCAACTAACCATCTACTAATAGTGCAACTTATAGTTAACTTACAGTTAGTTGAATACATGTTGCTTATCAGTTGAGATAGTTTGGTTGAATGTCAACTCATTCACTGTTGACATGCAACTGCATATCTACTGATGGCTTGTTGAGTGTCAACAGTGGACTATCAAACTAAAGTGTTACCGAAAGGGTTGCTTTTATAGCGGGGGCCTGTGGCGTAGTGGGGGCCTGTGGCGTAGCGGGGGCACGTGGCGTAGCGGGACCACGTGGCGTAGCGGGGGCACGTGGTGTACCGGGGGCTACGTTTTTTTTACGTTTTGCACCTGAGAGCGTCTTTATATCGCATTTGTTTTGTAAAATGACGTTGATAAACTCAACTGGGTCAGCTAGGGGCCGACTGGGGTTCAAAACGTCGAAAAAGAGCCGATGCTTGATGCTTGATTTTAAATTCCTTAAAAACTTGATTCTGTAACGTTAATGTTCCCACTTGTCTTGTTAACCTAATCATCGTAGCATTATAACATTTTCTATAATCACAATTTAGACATCTATTTTAGTTTAAGTTTCTTCTCAACAAACTCTTGTGTTCTCCCTGAAAGTTAATAAATAATGACATTGAGATTAAAGAATGTTTTATATTTGTCTTGAATTTAAATTGTTTTTTATTAATAAAATCCCATTGAATTTAAAATGTATTTGTTTCCAATGAAGTCCATAGTCACCAATAGTGCTTGAGAAAGTGTTTGAAATGTTGTATCTTGTTCACAGAAGTCTACCAAGAACTTGCCCAAAAGCGTGACGCATTTAGCCGAGGGGAGGAAATATGGTCTGTTACAGTGTTCCAGAAAAAAAGCAGAAAGACAGGAAATCAAGCAATGGAGGTGGTAACCTTACGGAATCAAGCCACGACAGTTAGTTTGAGGACTTTTGATCATTGATAGTTTGTGATTGCATGAAATGACATAGACAACCTTGCTTATTGTTAGAAATGTACCTGGCAAACAGTGGCGTGTTCAGGGAGTGGCCTAGGGTGGCACGGGCCACCCCTGAAATCTGATTGGCCACCCCAAGTGCCACCCCAATATCCACAGCACTGAATGTAAACTGCACGCTTGTTTAGAGTTGCAGTTCCTTCTCAAACCTGAGAGGCAGCAGAGATGCGCTAAAGTAGTATGTAGCCTGCAAAAAAAAAGTCCCGAAGAAGAAGAAGTTTGAGCAAACCTACACGTGAAACAAACTGTCTATGGCAGCAACACGTTTCTGGAGCGTCGTCGAGAAAGATGTGAGTAACCTACATTTCACTACACTTACCTGTGCCTGTAGTTAAAAGCTGTAACGGTAATAAGCTAAACGTTTATCCTGTCTTGTTTTATTTCTTTTTATTGTAATTGGCACAAGGCTGTCATCATCTCATCTCATTAGCAAACACTGTTTTGACTGTCAACGATGCTAAAGCCAACATTTAGCTATTCTGTACTGCGTAACATTGTTATGTTAGACCCGTGTAAAATCAATATCATTCGTGTGTATGCACAATTATCTATTGTACAACATATAAGAATGTCGTGCATTATGGGACTATTACAGTATGAAAAGAGGTCAGAATATTAAGGATTTCTTCATAAGGAAGAAATCCAAAATAGAGCCAGAGCAGGGGCAGAGCAGTCAGTCAGAGGATGAGAGCCAGGCTTCAGCTTCAGCTGTACACATGGGTATGTGAAATCCTGATGGTTCAAGTTTGTTCTCAAGTTTGAACTTACTCATTTGGTTTGACTGTAACATACCACTTAGTTTACTAAGGAAAGGCTGATTGTATTATAATTTTAATCACAGTTTCTGTGGATGTACATGTGGATGGTAAAGAGGAAAGACCCTCAACATCACAAACGGATCAGGGTATGTATGAATTTACCTTCTTTAAAACATTATGTGCATTGATTTGAACTGGGATATTTCACTTATACTACAGTGGCATATACTGTCATTAAGCATGTAGACACATTTTTTAACAAGCGTGTAGACACATTTTTTAACAATGCTGGTGTGAAAAGCCTAAATGTGACAATTTGACATATAAATGAATGATACAATCTCTGTATTGCTTCAGGTGTGTACAGTGCTGCTGACAATCCAGAGGTTCCTGCAGGCCATGCACAGGGGGATAGTGGTGTGGCAGCCCCATTTGGCGGGCTCGGACCTATTGGTATGTCTTAACAATTGAGGACAACCATGCTAGACAACAGACTAAGCCATTTATCTTTGCTAAGTATTGAGTCAAGAAGAGCGAGGGCACTCAACATGGATGATTTTATCAAAGTGTTTGCAAGAAAACACAAGAACAGGCGAATTGCACTGTTTTAACCCTCCTGTTTACCTAAGCTTAATAGTCCATGAGCCAGGGGTCTGTACCTCCAACCATTGTTGCACATGTTAAGTTTTGCACAGTTTTGTTAAGTTAATATTTTGCCCAGAGTCTTCAGAAAGTGCATTGTCTTTTTTGTATGTACTGTTGAAGTTAGAATAAAGTATGGTAGTTTTCAATCACATTTGTATGTTGCCTTTTCCTGAATGTTGTGACTAGTAGGTCTGTTCTTGCTTGCAGTGTTAGTAAGTGAAGTAGATATGGGTTGTGGATACAAAAATGGTAAATTAATGCTATGCCGACACCTGGGTGTGGGTGTGCATACGTGAGTGTATATGTCTGCGCAGGCGCTCCTGCTCACACTTCATGCCACCCCTGCATATGTCAGTGCCCCACTGGTGCCACCCCTATCAAAAATGTCTGGACACGCCACTGCTGGCAAAGCATATTTTTCGATGGTTTCCCATCAATTATATTGAAAGCTATGGCTTTTTGTTTTAACCGGCCATGCATGATTTGTGGATGTTAGGGTAGCTACATTTCAGAAAGGATCACCATACGGTTTTAAATAAACGTACACATCATGGGTCTAGTACATTCTGGTACAAGCAGTATAATGTATTTATGAGTTTCCACACCAGCTTCAGGCGGAAGTGGGATCATGGTTTCCGGTCTTGGCTTGAAATTTAACCTTTGAGTAATTTGCAGAAGAAGCTTTTAATTTTTGCAAAATGAAAACAAATATGGCTAAATTACTTGCTTTATTTCCATGGTTTGTGGTAATCCAGGCACACTCTCAAACAATATTTTTGTTTTCAGTCTGGTTCACAGGCAGCAACTTCCATGTGCGACCAGCTTAAGAGCTACCTCTATTCCAAGAGAACCGCCAAGCAGAGCACACCCCTCCGTAGCTCTACTCCTGCTCCAGATTGGTCTGATGACTCGGATGAAACATCCTGTGATTTATTTGGGCCGTTCAAAATGCGGAAGGTGGTACTGACCAGTGAGGAGGAGGGAGATGACTGCATTCCACAGGAGGAGCCAGAGCACCAGAAGGAGCCAGAGGGCCAGCAGCAACCAGTGAAGGTTCTGGTGGAACTAGAGGAGGAGACATTGAAGGCTCTGAAAGGTGGGTGCATGTGTATGCTAGTGATGCCTGGGTTAGCTCTGCAGCCACCTGAACCCTCACACACAATTTATTGACCCACTTGCAACCATTCTTATTGAGGTCATGAAGGGAAATGCATGTTATTTTGAACCCAAGTATGTTAGGGCTGCTCGATTATGGCAAAAATCATAATCACGATTATTTTGGTCTATTGAAATCATGATTATTCAAACGTTGCGTGTTATGTCTCAGATTCCAAACCCAACTTCCTACGTTTCAAATTTTATACAATGCATATGCAAAATGGTTTTATTGCTGTAGATCAGAACTGTTGGAATGCGCCTTGGTCAATCATACTACTCGGTCTACTCTTTTGTATAATGACATGACACAAATAAGTTGTATTTTGTGTCTCAATTCATTATTTACACCTGGACCCCTTTTATATCCTTGTTTAAGAGCTTCCAGGATTAGTTGCTGCCATCAAAACAGCACTGGAGAAACTACCATCGGCATGCACCAGTTCCACCCTCAGCCAGAGTGAATGCCAGCAAACTCCAGGATCTGATACTAGGGGTGACGACTTGGTACGACTCAAAGACATACTCTGTAACCGTACCCCATTGCTATTATTCTATAACAAAGTATTGTGTTATCACACCCTTGAAACCAAGACAATGCCCAGCTGCCCCACATAAGTATACAGAAGTATACTCAAGTAGTGCTTGAGTACACTTCTGTACTACTTGAGTATACTCAATGGCAGTGTTTGGAATAACGCCGTTTAAAGTAACGCCGTTAGGTAACTCCGTTATTTTTTCAGTAACGGGGTAATCTAACTAATTACTTTTTCTGTCATCCAAACGCAGCCCTGGCGCTCCACACACAAACTGCTAGTGCGGAGAGCGGGTGGGTTAACGTCCGAGATAAGAGATTATGATTGGCTAAGGCAGGGTCATGTGTCATCGTAGCCAATCGGAGCCATTGTTTAAACTTTTTACACACATAAGCCAGGACACGCGCGCCACACACAAACAGCAAACATTCGATGAAGCAGGAGAAATGGCGAATCTGGTTCAATCTGGAGATATAAGCACTACTTCCAATTCATTGAGGTCAAGGGCAAAAACGTGAATGTCAAGGGTACATTGTGTCCAGGACCAAGAGCGAAGACTTTATCAACATCTGTTGTGAGCAACTCCAATTTAATGAAGCATCTCACAACTATGCACGCGTCAACAAAGCTAGTGGCCAAAAACACCGATACCTCCACCACAGATGATAGCTCGTCATCCACTAGCAAATAAGGTCACGGAGCAAAGTCGTCCCAGCAGCAAAAGCTAGATTTTTCTGGCCTACAACAAAAACCTATAACGCAGGCTGAAGTCAACCGTATGATAACTAACCCTAGCCAGGTATGTGGTCAAAAATATATTGCCATTATCGACGCTGGAGGATGATTCATTCCGAGCCATTATTGCTAAAATACCTAAGAAAGGAGGGGCCTGTACGCCTTGCACAAAGACGTTTGCTAAATACCTAGATGCTGACTACGCCAAAATGAACACAGAGCTTAAAAAAAGTTTTGAAGAGTTGGACTTTTTGTCTACAACTGCAGATATTTGGACTGCTCACAACCGCAGGTACCTCGGCGTGACCGCCCACTGGATAGATCCAAACAGCCTAGAGCGAAAGAAAGCAGCCTTGGCCTGCAGACGGTTCATGGGCCGTCATACGCATGATCACATTGCTACTGAACTGGACAATATCCACTCATCCTTTGCTATTTCTAGCAAAATCACAGCTACTGTCACAGACAATGGTTCGAATTTTGTGAAGGCCTTCAAAGTTTACCAGCCCGTTCAGGGTGATGACTCTGGGGAGGAGGATGCTGATGATGTGACTTTTGTCGACCTTCATGATGCCTTACAAGAAGACATGAATGTGGATGAGGATGTGGTAGAGGATATTGTGACTTTGCCACCACACCACAGACGTGCATCGCACACAGCAAACCTTATTTCATGCCGTGATGTGGACAAGTGGTTACTCTCAAGACCAGACATAAAATCTGTACAGAAGTGCTACCTCAAAATGCACAGCTTTGTGGAATAAGGCTAGCCGTTCCACAGTGGCTGCAGAGACCGTGGATGAAGTCCTTGAAAGGAAGCTCTTTGTCCCATGTACGACCAGATGGAACTCCTTTCATGATGCCGTTGCTCGTGTCTGTGAATTCCCAATCGCCGAGCTGAACACCATCTCCTACAATTTTGGGTTGAAGGCCATCACAGATCGGGAGTACCAGTTCCTCAGAGAATACTGCACAGGGATGAAGCCACTAACAGTAGCCCTCGACATTCTTCAGGGCGAAGACAACTGTTTCTATGGCACACTCCTACCCACACTGGAGACATTGATCTCCAAGACCCTGGACTTTTAGAGTGGCCTGCAAATCCTTGGTGACCTTGCAGAGGCTGTTGTCAAGGTAAGAGCTAGTATCTCTTCAATTAAAAGCATTAAATACATACTCCCATGGATTAATTAAGTGTAAATTATGAATTATGATATCAAAGTCAAATTAAATGTATATCTCTTGGCTCATAATGTGTGTGTGTGTGTGTGTGTGTGTGTGTGTGTATGTGTGTGTGTGCGTCTCATTTCAGGCGATCAAAACCGGATTTGCAGAGGTGCTGGAATGTGAGTCTGCAGTCTTGGCTGCGGTGACACTGCCCAGGTTTAAACTACGTTGGCTGCGGACACAGGAAAGGAAGGACAACGCCAAGGCAAGTCTGCTGGCGGAGTGCCGGAAAAGTGCCCAAGATGAACACCAGCTAATGGGTACCAACGCACCAACACGCAACCTCAGCACAAACTCAGCCATAGAGGATGAATTATTTTCCTTTGAGGATGAGGAGGACACCTCTGCTTCTGTGGAAAGCCAAGTTGTTGACTATTTAAAATCAGGAGCACAAGGGATGGACACTCTTAACGGATTCCCACTAATTAAGAAAATGTCACTAAAATACAATGCAGCCACTCCATCCAGTGCCCCAGTTGAGAGACTATTTAGCCTAGGGAAGCTGGTCTTCACCCCAAAGAGGAACAGGCTGTCTGACAAGAGGTTTGAAATGCTGCTGCTTCTTAGATACAATCAGTGGTTTGAAGGGTAGGATGGTTAGGCTACATGGGTTAGCTGGATACTTGACGGATACATGAATAGATTAGTGTTTTGGAAGGAGTGTATGGATGGGTAGATTAATATCTAGAAGCTAAAATTCAATCTTTAAAAGCACTCCATGTTGTTCAACTGTTTACTTTTTTAATGAAGAAATTACTTGAAATAAAGTAGCCTATGTCTTCCAGACTATTTGTCTCAGGTTGTGAGAGTTAGATTTATTTAATTAGCTAGTTACTGCAAACACACTTTATATTGTTTAACTGTTTATTTTTGAGAATATGCTTAAAGAATGTCTACCAGACCAGTTGTCTCAGGTTGTGAGTTTGATTTATTTAATTTACTAGTTACTGCAATCACACTTTATATTGTTAACTGTTTACTTTTGAGAATATACTTAAAGAATGTCTACCAGACCATTTGTCTGAGATTCGGAGTTTGATTTATTTATTTAATTAAGACTACAGAGTTGAACTCACTTTTTGTTGTTTAAATGTTTACTGTTGTTGTCTCAGGTTGTGAGGGTTAGATTTAATTTGCTACAGTTAATGCAAACACACTTTATTTTGTTTAACTGTTTTTTTACAAAGATACTAATGCTTGAAGTGCAGGATAAACCTCTTGCTATCTGTTGATGTGCAATAAATATTGAAGGTTATGTACAGGTACCCGTCTGTTCTACTCATTTCAACTGACTTGTGAAAACAAAAAATCCAAAAACCTTTGACAAACATTATAGCAACTTTTTTTTAAAGTAACGCAAATAGTTACTTTCCCTGGTAACTAGTTATTTATTATAGAGTAATTCAGTTACTAACTCAGTTACTTTTTGGAATAAGTAGTGAGTAACTATAACTAATTACTTTTTTAAAGTAACGTTCCCAACACTGCTCAATGGTATGCAAAATTGTAAATTAATGCAGAATTACAAATATTATTTGTTGGCATAAGAAATACAGTGTACACTTGCATTACCATTAGATTGTATCACCAGTGTGTTTGAAGTTTACTTAAAGGGGACATTATGAAAACAACACTTTTCCTGGGATTTGCGGTGTTGTTTTGGGTCTCTGGTGCTCCCACACGCATACAAACTTTGAAAAAAGTCTACATGATTTTTTTGAGTGAGATGCATTTCTGAAAGTACCCTGCCTAGAGTTACCAAACGAGAGAGTCCGTTTCAGCGCCCCCTCCTACGTAGGAAGGGAGTATTTTTGAATATTACCTCCTACTTCCCCACCCCTCTCCAATCAGAGCATAGCTAGGATTTTGTGGACCAGCGGACATGATGTTTGCGCATTTCAGAAGCAGGGATATGGGAGGAGAAAGGGATTGTACTCCCGGAGCTGAGCTGCCGGAATGCCCCGCCGGCAGCTCCGGCGGGGGAGCTTCGGCGGCAGTCCGGCAGCTCAGCTCCGGGAGTACAATCCCTTTCTCCTCCATATCCCTGCTTCTGAAATGCGCAAACATCATGTCCGCTGGTCCACAAAATCCTAGCTATGCTCTGATTGGAGAGGGGTGGGGAAGTAGGAGGTAATATTCAAAAATACTCCCTTCCTACGTAGGAGGGGGCGCTGAAACGGACTCTCTCGTTTGGTAACTCTAGGCAGGGTACTTTCAGAAATGCATCTCACTCAAAAAAATCATGTAGACTTTTTTCAAAGTTTGTATGCGTGTGGGAGCACCAGAGACCCAAAACAACACCGCAAATCCCAGGAAAAGTGTTGTTTTCATAATGTCCCCTTTAAGTAAACTTCAAACACACTGGTGATACAATCTAATGGTAATGCAAGTGTACACTGTATTTCTTATGCCAACAAATAATATTTGTAATTCTGCATTAATTTACAATTTTGCATACCATTGAGCAGTGTTGGGAACGTTACTTTAAAAAAGTAATTAGTTATAGTTACTCACTACTTATTCCAAAAAGTAACTGAGTTAGTAACTGAATTACTCTATAATAAATAACTAGTTACCAGGGAAAGTAACTATTTGCGTTACTTTAAAAAAAAGTTGCTATAATGTTTGTCAAAGGTTTTTGGATTTTTTGTTTTCACAAGTCAGTTGAAATGAGTAGAACAGACGGGTACCTGTACATAACCTTCAATATTTATTGCACATCAACAGATAGCAAGAGGTTTATCCTGCACTTCAAGCATTAGTATCTTTGTAAAAAAACAGTTAAACAAAATAAAGTGTGTTTGCATTAACTGTAGCAAATTAAATCTAACCCTCACAACCTGAGACAACAACAGTAAACATTTAAACAACAAAAAGTGAGTTCAACTCTGTAGTCTTAATTAAATAAATAAATCAAACTCCGAATCTCAGACAAATGGTCTGGTAGACATTCTTTAAGTATATTCTCAAAAGTAAACAGTTAACAATATAAAGTGTGATTGCAGTAACTAGTAAATTAAATAAATCAAACTCACAACCTGAGACAACTGGTCTGGTAGACATTCTTTAAGCATATTCTCAAAAATAAACAGTTAAACAATATAAAGTGTGTTTGCAGTAACTAGCTAATTAAATAAATCAAACTCTCACAACCTGAGACAAATAGTCTGGAAGACATAGGCTACTTTATTTCAAGTAATTTCTTCATTAAAAAAGTAAACAGTTGAACAACATGGAGTGCTTTTAAAGATTGAATTTTAGCTTCTAGATATTAATCTACCCATCCATACACTCCTTCCAAAACACTAATCTATTCATGTATCCGTCAAGTATCCAGCTAACCCATGTAGCCTAACCATCCTACCCTTCAAACCACTGATTGTATCTAAGAAGCAGCAGCATTTCAAACCTCTTGTCAGACAGCCTGTTCCTCTTTGGGGTGAAGACCAGCTTCCCTAGGCTAAATAGTCTCTCAACTGGGGCACTGGATGGAGTGGCTGCATTGTATTTTAGTGACATTTTCTTAATTAGTGGGAATCCGTTAAGAGTGTCCATCCCTTGTGCTCCTGATTTTAAATAGTCAACAACTTGGCTTTCCACAGAAGCAGAGGTGTCCTCCTCATCCTCAAAGGAAAATAATTCATCCTCTATGGCTGAGTTTGTGCTGAGGTTGCGTGTTGGTGCGTTGGTACCCATTAGCTGGTGTTCATCTTGGGCACTTTTCCGGCACTCCGCCAGCAGACTTGCCTTGGCGTTGTCCTTCCTTTCCTGTGTCCGCAGCCAACGTAGTTTAAACCTGGGCAGTGTCACCGCAGCCAAGACTGCAGACTCACATTCCAGCACCTCTGCAAATCCGGTTTTGATCGCCTGAAATGAGACGCACACACACACATACACACACACACACACACACACACACACACATTATGAGCCAAGAGATATACATTTAATTTGACTTTGATATCATAATTCATAATTTACACTTAATTAATCCATGGGAGTATGTATTTAATGCTTTTAATTGAAGAGATACTAGCTCTTACCTTGACAACAGCCTCTGCAAGGTCACCAAGGATTTGCAGGCCACTCTAAAAGTCCAGGGTCTTGGAGATCAATGTCTCCAGTGTGGGTAGGAGTGTGCCATAGAAACAGTTGTCTTCGCCCTGAAGAATGTCGAGGGCTACTGTTAGTGGCTTCATCCCTGTGCAGTATTCTCTGAGGAACTGGTACTCCCGATCTGTGATGGCCTTCAACCCAAAATTGTAGGAGATGGTGTTCAGCTCGGCGATTGGGAATTCACAGACACGAGCAACGGCATCATGAAAGGAGTTCCATCTGGTCGTACATGGGACAAAGAGCTTCCTTTCAAGGACTTCATCCACGGTCTCTGCAGCCACTGTGGAACGGCTAGCCTTATTCCACAAAGCTGTGCATTTTGAGGTAGCACTTCTGTACAGATTTTATGTCTGGTCTTGAGAGTAACCACTTGTCCACATCACGGCATGAAATAAGGTTTGCTGTGTGCGATGCACGTCTGTGGTGTGGTGGCAAAGTCACAATATCCTCTACCACATCCTCATCCACATTCATGTCTTCTTGTAAGGCATCATGAAGGTCGACAAAAGTCACATCATCAGCATCCTCCTCCCCAGAGTCATCACCCTGAACGGGCTGGTAAACTTTGAAGGCCTTCACAAAATTCGAACCATTGTCTGTGACAGTAGCTGTGATTTTGCTAGAAATAGCAAAGGATGAGTGGATATTGTCCAGTTCAGTAGCAATGTGATCATGCGTATGACGGCCCTTGAACCGTCTGCAGGCCAAGGCTGCTTTCTTTCGCTCTAGGCTGTTTGGATCTATCCAGTGGGCGGTCACGCCGAGGTACCTGCGGTTGTGAGCAGTCCAAATATCTGCAGTTGTAGACAAAAAGTCCAACTCTTCAAAACTTTTTTTAAGCTCTGTGTTCATTTTGGCGTAGTCAGCATCTAGGTATTTAGCAAACGTCTTTGTGCAAGGCGTACAGGCCCCTCCTTTCTTAGGTATTTTAGCAATAATGGCTCGGAATGAATCATCCTCCAGCGTCGATAATGGCAATATATTTTTGACCACATACCTGGCTAGGGTTAGTTATCATACGGTTGACTTCAGCCTGCGTTATAGGTTTTTGTTGTAGGCCAGAAAAATCTAGCTTTTGCTGCTGGGACGACTTTGCTCCGTGACCTTATTTGCTAGTGGATGACGAGCTATCATCTGTGGTGGAGGTATCGGTGTTTTTGGCCACTAGCTTTGTTGACGCGTGCATAGTTGTGAGATGCTTCATTAAATTGGAGTTGCTCACAACAGATGTTGATAAAGTCTTCGCTCTTGGTCCTGGACACAATGTACCCTTGACATTCACGTTTTTGCCCTTGACCTCAATGAATTGGAAGTAGTGCTTATATCTCCAGATTGAACCAGATTCGCCATTTCTCCTGCTTCATCGAATGTTTGCTGTTTGTGTGTGGCGCGCGTGTCCTGGCTTATGTGTGTAAAAAGTTTAAACAATGGCTCCGATTGGCTACGATGACACATGACCCTGCCTTAGCCAATCATAATCTCTTATCTCGGACGTTAACCCACCCGCTCTCCGCACTAGCAGTTTGTGTGTGGAGCGCCAGGGCTGCGTTTGGATGACAGAAAAAGTAATTAGTTAGATTACCCCGTTACTGAAAAAATAACGGAGTTACCTAACGGCGTTACTTTAAACGGCGTTATTCCAAACACTGCCATTGAGTATACTCAAGTAGTACAGAAGTGTACTCAAGCACTACTTGAGTATACTTCTGTATACTTATGTGGGGCAGCTGGGCATTGTCTTGGTTTCAAGGGTGTGATAACACAATACTTTGTTATAGAATAATAGCAATGGGGTACGGTTACAGAGTATGTCTTTGAGTCGTACCAAGTCGTCACCCCTAGTATCAGATCCTGGAGTTTGCTGGCATTCACTCTGGCTGAGGGTGGAACTGGTGCATGCCGATGGTAGTTTCTCCAGTGCTGTTTTGATGGCAGCAACTAATCCTGGAAGCTCTTAAACAAGGATATAAAAGGGGTCCAGGTGTAAATAATGAATTGAGACACAAAATACAACTTATTTGTGTCATGTCATTATACAAAAGAGTAGACCGAGTAGTATGATTGACCAAGGCGCATTCCAACAGTTCTGATCTACAGCAATAAAACCATTTTGCATATGCATTGTATAAAATTTGAAACGTAGGAAGTTGGGTTTGGAATCTGAGACATAACACGCAACGTTTGAATAATCATGATTTCAATATTGACCAAAATAATCGTGATTATGATTTTTGCCATAATCGAGCAGCCCTAACATACTTGGGTTCAAAATAACATGCATTTCCCTTCATGACCTCAATAAGAATGGTTGCAAGTGGGTCAATAAATTGTGTGTGAAGGTTCAGGTGGCTGCAGAGCTAACCCAGGCATCACTAGCATACACATGCACCCACCTTTCAGAGCCTTCAATGTCTCCTCCTCTAGTTCCACCAGAACCTTCACTGGTTGCTGCTGGCCCTCTGGCTCCTTCTGGTGCTCTGGCTCCTCCTGTGGAATGCAGTCATCTCCCTCCTCCTCACTGGTCAGTACCACCTTCCGCATTTTGAACGGCCCAAATAAATCACAGGATGTTTCATCCGAGTCATCAGACCAATCTGGAGCAGGAGTAGAGCTACGGAGGGGTGTGCTCTGCTTGGCGGTTCTCTTGGAATAGAGGTAGCTCTTAAGCTGGTCGCACATGGAAGTTGCTGCCTGTGAACCAGACTGAAAACAAAAATATTGTTTGAGAGTGTGCCTGGATTACCACAAACCATGGAAATAAAGCAAGTAATTTAGCCATATTTGTTTTCATTTTGCAAAAATTAAAAGCTTCTTCTGCAAATTACTCAAAGGTTAAATTTCAAGCCAAGACCGGAAACCATGATCCCACTTCCGCCTGAAGCTGGTGTGGAAACTCATAAATACATTATACTGCTTGTACCAGAATGTACTAGACCCATGATGTGTACGTTTATTTAAAACCGTATGGTGATCCTTTCTGAAATGTAGCTACCCTAACATCCACAAATCATGCATGGCCGGTTAAAACAAAAAGCCATAGCTTTCAATATAATTGATGGGAAACCATCGAAAAATATGCTTTGCCAGCAGTGGCGTGTCCAGACATTTTTGATAGGGGTGGCACCAGTGGGGCACTGACATATGCAGGGGTGGCATGAAGTGTGAGCAGGAGCGCCTGCGCAGACATATACACTCACGTATGCACACCCACACCCAGGTGTCGGCATAGCATTAATTTACCATTTTTGTATCCACAACCCATATCTACTTCACTTACTAACACTGCAAGCAAGAACAGACCTACTAGTCACAACATTCAGGAAAAGGCAACATACAAATGTGATTGAAAACTACCATACTTTATTCTAACTTCAACAGTACATACAAAAAAGACAATGCACTTTCTGAAGACTCTGGGCAAAATATTAACTTAACAAAACTGTGCAAAACTTAACATGTGCAACAATGGTTGGAGGTACAGACCCCTGGCTCATGGACTATTAAGCTTAGGTAAACAGGAGGGTTAAAACAGTGCAATTCGCCTGTTCTTGTGTTTTCTTGCAAACACTTTGATAAAATCATCCATGTTGAGTGCCCTCGCTCTTCTTGACTCAATACTTAGCAAAGATAAATGGCTTAGTCTGTTGTCTAGCATGGTTGTCCTCAATTGTTAAGACATACCAATAGGTCCGAGCCCGCCAAATGGGGCTGCCACACCACTATCCCCCTGTGCATGGCCTGCAGGAACCTCTGGATTGTCAGCAGCACTGTACACACCTGAAGCAATACAGAGATTGTATCATTCATTTATATGTCAAATTGTCACATTTAGGCTTTTCACACCAGCATTGTTAAAAAATGTGTCTACACGCTTGTTAAAAAATGTGTCTACATGCTTAATGACAGTATATGCCACTGTAGTATAAGTGAAATATCCCAGTTCAAATCAATGCACATAATGTTTTAAAGAAGGTAAATTCATACATACCCTGATCCGTTTGTGATGTTGAGGGTCTTTCCTCTTTACCATCCACATGTACATCCACAGAAACTGTGATTAAAATTATAATACAATCAGCCTTTCCTTAGTAAACTAAGTGGTATGTTACAGTCAAACCAAATGAGTAAGTTCAAACTTGAGAACAAACTTGAACCATCAGGATTTCACATACCCATGTGTACAGCTGAAGCTGAAGCCTGGCTCTCATCCTCTGACTGACTGCTCTGCCCCTGCTCTGGCTCTATTTTGGATTTCTTCCTTATGAAGAAATCCTTAATATTCTGACCTCTTTTCATACTGTAATAGTCCCATAATGCACGACATTCTTATATGTTGTACAATAGATAATTGTGCATACACACGAATGATATTGATTTTACACGGGTCTAACATAACAATGTTACGCAGTACAGAATAGCTAAATGTTGGCTTTAGCATCGTTGACAGTCAAAACAGTGTTTGCTAATGAGATGAGATGATGACAGCCTTGTGCCAATTACAATAAAAAGAAATAAAACAAGACAGGATAAACGTTTAGCTTATTACCGTTACAGCTTTTAACTACAGGCACAGGTAAGTGTAGTGAAATGTAGGTTACTCACATCTTTCTCGACGACGCTCCAGAAACGTGTTGCTGCCATAGACAGTTTGTTTCACGTGTAGGTTTGCTCAAACTTCTTCTTCTTCGGGACTTTTTTTTTGCAGGCTACATACTACTTTAGCGCATCTCTGCTGCCTCTCAGGTTTGAGAAGGAACTGCAACTCTAAACAAGCGTGCAGTTTACACTCAGTGCTGTGGTTATTGGGGTGGCACCTGGGGTGGCCAATCAGATTTCAGGGGTGGCCCGTGCCACCCTAGGCCACTCCCTGAACACGCCACTGTTTGCCAGGTACATTTCTAACAATAAGCAAGGTTGTCTATGTCATTTCATGCAATCACAAACTATCAATGATCAAAAGTCCTCAAACTAACTGTCGTGGCTTGATTCCGTAAGGTTACCACCTCCATTGCTTGATTTCCTGTCTTTCTGCTTTTTTTCTGGAACACTGTAACAGACCATATTTCCTCCCCTCGGCTAAATGCGTCACGCTTTTGGGCAAGTTCTTGGTAGACTTCTGTGAACAAGATACAACATTTCAAACACTTTCTCAAGCACTATTGGTGACTATGGACTTCATTGGAAACAAATACATTTTAAATTCAATGGGATTTTATTAATAAAAAACAATTTAAATTCAAGACAAATATAAAACATTCTTTAATCTCAATGTCATTATTTATTAACTTTCAGGGAGAACACAAGAGTTTGTTGAGAAGAAACTTAAACTAAAATAGATGTCTAAATTGTGATTATAGAAAATGCTATAATGCTACGATGATTAGGTTAACAAGACAAGTGGGAACATTAACGTTACAGAATCAAGTTTTTAAGGAATTTAAAATCAAGCATCAAGCATCGGCTCTTTTTCGACGTTTTGAACCCCAGTCGGCCCCTAGCTGACCCAGTTGAGTTTATCAACGTCATTTTACAAAACAAATGCGATATAAAGACGCTCTCAGGTGCAAAACGTAAAAAAAAACGTAGCCCCCGGTACACCACGTGCCCCCGCTACGCCACGTGGTCCCGCTACGCCACGTGCCCCCGCTACGCCACAGGCCCCCACTACGCCACAGGCCCCCGCTATAAAAGCAACCCTTTCGGTAACACTTTAGTTTGATAGTCCACTGTTGACACTCAACAAGCCATCAGTAGATATGCAGTTGCATGTCAACAGTGAATGAGTTGACATTCAACCAAACTATCTCAACTGATAAGCAACATGTATTCAACTAACTGTAAGTTAACTATAAGTTGCACTATTAGTAGATGGTTAGTTGATAATTGACAGAGCTTGTTCAACAGATAAGAAACATGGATTCAACTAACTGTCTGTTAACTATAAGTTGCGCTATTAGTAGATGTTGTTTTGTACACGTAGCATGCATTCAACTAACTGTCAGTTAACTATTAGTTGCATTATTAGTAGATGGTTAGTTGATAATCAACAAAGCTTTCAACAGATAAGAAACAAGCATTCAACTAACTAAGTTAACTACACGTTGCACTATTAGCTGGTGTTTAGTTGATATTCAACAGTGAGTTAGTTGATACTCTACAGAGCTTATCAACAAATATGAAACATGCATTCAACTAAGTGTTAGTTAACTATAGGATATTTTTATTTTGTTCATTTATTTTTACAAAAACAGTCTGCAAAAGACATTGTGCTTTTTACTACATGTTCTTTACAGTTATTCAACTATCAGTTGAGTGTCAACTTTTAGTAAGTTGACTATCAACTGCTGTTATTAACCAATTCTCAACCTACGTTTTATATGGATCAACTTTCCTCCACTCACAAGGAACACATCTAATGAATGAACATTCAACCCTCTGTTGATCATATATGTTCATTGTAAAATAAAGATGAGAATATTTTATCAATCAATAGGCACCCTGTGTAGGTGACAACCTGTTCATTGTCATATGTCGACAAACTATCAGTCAATATTCAACTAAGCATTAGTAGACAGGTCTTCGGACTATCAAATTAAAGTGAAAACAGTTTAGTGTCTACTAACTATTAACAGAGCAAAACAGAGAAAATAGTTGACTATCTGTTGATGATCAACAAACTATCAGCCGATATTCAACTAAGCATTAGTAGACAGGTCTTCGGACTATCAAATTAAAGTGAAAACAGTTTAGTGTCTACTAACTATTAACAGAGCAAAACAGAGAAAATAGTTGACTATCTGTTGATGATCAACAAACTATCAGCCGATATTCAACTAAGCATTAGTAGACAGGTCTTCGGACTGTCAAATTAAAGTGAAAACAGTTGAGAACAGTAGTCTACAGACTAGTAACAGTACAAAATAGAAAAAAAGTTTTGCAAAACTAATCAGTAACACTGGATGACCACAAAGTGAAATAAACAAAACATAAGCAGGATATCAGAGACGGAAAAAAAACTTTATTATTTGAAAATAAATTACTAAACGTAATCAGCAATTGTGGTACAAAGGCGAAGAGTTCAAAGGGCAATGTACATGTATAGTAAGTCAAAGAACTTCAACCAGGCTTACTTTGAACTTTTTAAAACAAGAAAAAAAATTAAAGGATAAATCCGGTGTAAAATGGATCTGGGATATGTTTAACATGATAACGAAATGGGATGTTCATTTGGGAGCAAAAAAGTGAATGTAGACGCATTCTTAAGTTGGCTGTTTTTAGCCGATTCTACCAAAACGCTATAAACTTGGAACGATGGGGGCAAGTCTCGTAAAAACGAAATTGCTATTTTAAACCACTTAAAAGGATAGAAGTAGCCCGACACTTCTTTGGTAGTATAATAAGGGTCTTAAAATATAAAACGAGGCATTGATAACTTTGTAAGTGTACAGATTGTTTATTAAAAATGATATTTTATGCACACAATACCATCAGAAGTTCACCCATCGACACCATCTTGTATTTAAGACTTGATAAGTAGAATGGCGAACACAGAGCTTAGCTTGCGTGTTGTTCACGGATGTCACAATCTCTGTGTTTGTCAATGTACTTATATCGAGTCTTAAATACAAGATGGCGTCGACGGGTGAACAACTGATGGCATTGTGTGTATAAAATGTAATTTGTAATAACAGGGTTTATACAGAGATTCTTAAGTTGAATTTACTACCGTTTTTACTACCGTCACAATTTTTTTTACTACCAGCACGACTTCAAGCTTCAACTGTAGCAGCTTAAAGTATATATACATATACACACACACACACACACACACACACACACACACACACACGGTGTATGTGAGTGTTTGTGTTAGGGCCAGCGAGAGAGCAACATTGAAGTAAGAGGGAACTCTAACATAGGAGTTGGATTAATCAAGATGTCCCCACCGGCCTTGGTCCATAGGTTTTTACTTAATGTCAAAAAGTAACAATTCCATGACAATTAGAAGACAGACTGGACCTTTAGGATGAACAGCTACACTGTGAATTGGAATCTGAAACAAAATGGTTAAATTAGGGCCTAAAAAAAATGGCAATAAAGTGCAACTTTACACTGTAATAGTATTTTTAACAAACAACTTAATAACTTAATAACTTCAACACTGGACACAAAAAATGACGAAGAGAGCGAGAACATAACCAATGATATTAACAACAGGCAAACATACGAGTTGCTAATTAAAATTGCAGTCACAAGTGCCTCAGCTGTGTGGCTTTTTCTTTTATCATTTTTCAAGGTCTGCTTTTTTGTCCCTGTGTCTTCTCCGAAGAGAGTTGGATTTTGTGATGAGCTCAGCCATCTTTGTTCCTGCCTTTCCCTCAGCCATCTCTGCATACTTGTCGGCATCATTTTCAAGTGAATGGCACACGCTATTGAGTACCTGCCGCTGGTTCCGGAGGTCCTCAAGCTCCTTCTCTGCTGCTTTCCTCTTAAGCCCTTGTGTGGCGCTCTCCTTTTTTTTCCGCTCACTCTCAAGGTATAGCCTGTATTGTGACCTCGCTGAAGCAGCAGAGGCCAGGAGCTCCTTGGTCAGAGGAACTTTAAGAACGCCACCACAAACAGTTACCTTATCACAGATTAACCTGAGGGCTTCGAGAGATTCATCACGGAGGTTACACGTTTCTACCTCTTTATTCACCGAGAAGCCTCTCTCTACTGTGGCCTGTCCATGGGAAAGGAGGAGAGCACTTTGGCAGAACTTTAGCAGGTCAGGGTGGGACATACAGAGTTTAGAGTGGAGAAAGACATCGAGACGCTGCCTCAGGGGTTGGAAGGAAACAAACTCATCTTCTCTGCCCACGACAGAGAGAAAGGATGTGAATTGTTGAATGATGACATCACCTGCAACATTGACAGGTACAAATTAAGATATATTCATTACATTTATAACATTCCAGTCAACTGCTTCATCATCCATTCAACAAAAGTACATACAGTACATCATAGATACACAACAGTATCTAAAGCATTGGTTCTCAATTTGAATAACCTATCCACTTCTACTGTCCCTATACAATATTTTCTTACCAGCTGCAATGCCACCTGTCAGCTGCTGACAGGTGGCTGCTGTCCCTGGATGAAAGTATGTACTAATGCCTTCATCTGTACAATGCACCACTCTGGATCTTTGACCATCTTTGTGGGATCCAGGCAGGAAATCTGCCTAACAATGGGGAATTTCAACGGGGACTTTTCCTGCAGTTTCTTCACGATGCTAATCAGACACTGCAAACACTCTTTTCTCAGGCTGAGTACAGATAGTTCCCCTATCTTGGTTCCTGGTTTGCCCAGGAGTGCCTATCAAGAAACATTAAGAAACATATAGTCGATGCTTTCTTTGAAAGGAAATGTTTACATAATACTAATGATAATATTAATACTGAACAAACTGTAATTGCTAGTTGATTTGTGCAGCATCATAATTCACAAATTCAACTCACAAAACAAATAAACACTGAAAATACCTTGATGGCAGATTCAGCCCCCAAGCCTATGTCTACCCTTTTGAGGGAGACCCAGTTCTTCTCCTCAGAGATGTCCAAATTAATGAGCTGCAGGGGGCTTTGGTCCTTTAGGAGCTCCCTTTTAATGAACCGCCTCAGTAAACTCTGATGATGATAACAAGCAGATAGTTACCCAGCCATTCAATCAATTAATACAGGTTTACTTTTAAAATAATTAATCAAAATCTTACTTACCAACAGAAGCTCAGTTAAATCTTTTGCCAAAAAAGGCAACACTGGCTCATCTGTTTGGTATTTAACAAGAAATGGGTTAAAACTTCTCGCAATGGCGAGGAAGAATTGAAGCTTTGCCATTAAGAGTGCATCTCCTAGTGCTGCCAGGATGACGTCATAAGAGGCCGTGTTCGGTTTTTGGACCTTCTTCTCCTCAGCAGCATCAACATACTTCTGAATCATGGGCCAAACTTCCAGGAATCTCTCTGCAACCGGCACATTTTCGACCCATCTGTGGCCGCAGAAAGAGAGGGGAAAGCAGGATGATCCGGTTATGTTGGTGTAGTCCTCTCTTCGGGCAGGAACGTTGTGGAAGAGAAAATGGAGCGCGCGCAGGAGTTTGTCAATTTGCCAGGCTGTGAAGCCTGCCTTCATGGCATTGTGGAGGGTGTGCAGTCCACAGCTCCCAACCATCAGGACTTGAGCACCTCCGTACAGCTCAGCATGCTCCTTTTGAAGGAGATCCAGGACTTTGAAGTTCACATTAGGGCCATCCATTCCAACTGAGAGAAGCTCCCTCATGTTGAGTTGTGCAACACATTCCTGTGAATTATCACACAGAAGAAAGTTTGATTAAATAACATTGAAACCACATTCAATATACAGACAGTAATACTGTATATGCTTCAAATCAAACATTTAGCTTTACTATCCTAAAGTAAAACACAAGTCAGGTGTTGGAATACATTTGACAGTGATAGATATTAGGCCTATATCAAGGACTGTTTTGCCAAAGTTAGATCATTGGTTCTCCAAATGTGGCTCACTGTAAACAAAATCCCAATAATGTAGATCTGACTTTATCTGAGCCATGCTCAACCTTCAGATTAAGCATAACAGTTTGGCTATAACACTTTTTAATTAGACACTTTTCCAATATTGTGTTACAGAAATTCAACGATAGGCTAAATAATAATAATAATAATTTAATAATAATAATAAATAAATACAATTATCAAATATCCATGAAAATGTTAAAATGCAAACAATGTCCCCTATGTAACCAATAAGTGTAAGTAAAAGAAAATAAACTTACTTTGATGTGGCGCAACAGATCGTCAGCTCTTCCATGTCCCAGGAACTGTGAGCCAAAATATCTGGACTGTACACAACCATCTTCCAAAAAACGAATGTGTATATCCATTTGTTTTTTCTTTGACGACTGGTTGAGGCTCTCATCAAACATCAGGACGTACGGTCCAGCATGATTGATGGCCTCAACCAGTTGCTTCTTAAAATAGGGGGCAATGCCAAATTTGATGATGTAGCCGGTCTTGTCCTTGGCCAACGCGAACGATTTTGCGATTTGGGAGTCCGGGAACATCATGCGGAACAGCTCTCCTATGTTATCGTTTGACTTGAACGAGTGGTGTTTTACTGCTAAATCTAAACACCACAGTACCTCGGCCTGCAGTGTAGAGGTGGCAGCGCAGAGCATCTGTGTGCTGGTCGTAGGAATACTGGCGGTGGATTGCGGGGCGGGAGCAGACGAAGTTGAGGGAGCAGTGGAGGTTGAGGGCGTAGAGCTAGCAGTCGTGCTAGCGCAAAACAGCGACAGCGGTAGCTGCGCGCTACGTCCCCGCGTCCTGGCTCGGTGACTGGCAGACTCCATATGCGATTTGACCGCCTTCACCCCCATCCAGGTAATATTAATGGTCTTTTTGCAGACACTGCAATACGCCTCTCGGCTGTTGCCAGCTACTGGCCTAAGACAGTCTTTAAAGGCTGATTCCTCCAGCCAGAGGTCTGAAAATTTACATTTACCCATTTTGATGTGAACTCACGGAGAGGTTTGGTAGCAAGCCAGCCGGGTACCCAAACTGACTTTAACGCGCGCGCGGGGTACACGTGAATCCTAGGTCACAGGTCCTACTCGCAACATAAAAATATATTCACGCAAGTTTATTGAAGAAGCTAGGCCTTCACGTTAGTAACATTAATTGAAAAAGGCATTGGTCCAGTTGGATTAGGGTTCGAAAATGTACTACCTCGTCAGATGACGTTTACTACTTTTTACTACTTTTTACTGGCTTTAATTTGGCCTAATTTAATTTACTACCTTTTACTACCTTTTAAAAACCCGCGGCAGCCATGAATAAACAATCTGTACACTTACAAAGTTATCAATGCCTCGTTTTATATTTTAAGACCCTTACTATACTACCAAAGAAGTGTCGGACTTCTAGCCTTTTAAGTGGTTTAAAATAGCGATTTTGTTTTTACCATGAGACATCGTTCCAAGCTTATAGCGTTTTGGTAGAATCGGCTAAAAACAGCCAACTTAAGAATGCGTCTGCATGTGCTTTTTTGCTCCCAAACGAACATCCCATCTCATTATCATATTAAACATATCCCAGATCCATTTTACACAGGATTTATCCTTTAATTAAAAAAACTCTCTCCTTTCACCCCTGTCCCTTTAACCCTTTTTGGAGAATGGTATGAGTTTTTTTTTCCTCTTCAGGTCTTCAATTTTAAGTGCAAGTTCTCCAACAATTTTGGACTGGCAGAGCTTTGCTAAATGAAGGAGCCTCTGTTCGCCTTTGATTCCATCCAGGACACTCCTCTCTGCAATGTAGAGCTCCGCTATTGCTGCGGTGTCTTTAACTGCGTTTCTAGAAACGCGTGCCTTCAGGAATGCCCTCGACATCTTGCGTCCTTTTTGAATTAGTTTAAGGACCCGGTGGTACCTTTTAACAACATCCGATATTGTTGTCACTGAAAATGGAAAATAAATTAACAACAATAAAACACTAATATAAATACAGTTTACTTCTCCCCAAAGATTGTTGTGGTTTGTCTTAGTTGCAGGGTAAGGGTTAGTAAGTACTTTTAGAAAAATTAAATTTTCATAGGGGTGCTAATAATTCTGCCCTAAGCTGTATACACTATATGTAATGTCCAAACCTAAAGAAATACAGCATAACTCTATAGTTTACTTTACCTCGAAGTCCTTTGTTCTTTGAAGCCTTTTTGCTCTTCTTTTTGTTTTTCTTTTTGTGCTTCCTCTTTTTCTTGCGGCCATCAGAGGAGGAAGAGCTTGTATCACTGCTCCTGGAATCGGTGGAGTCAGTGCTGGAGTTGGAACTCCAGTCAGTGTCTGACTCTGGGTCGGTGGCAGTGTTGTCCATTTTCGCACCTGAGAAATTACAAAAAGCAGAAAAATAAAACTTAAAACAACCTTAAAGTACAACTTTACCCCCTGTCTCAGCATAACTTCTCCCACTGCACAATTTCGAAAAATACGTTCTGACCAAGGTTCTGACGGCTGATAGTCGGGAAGGGGGTGGCTGTAAAGGAGGTGGGGTTAAGCTAGCTTCCACTCAGGAAGATCTGAATGACATGATTTCCTTGAAAAACGGAGTGAGACAAAGTCTAAAGGTACTGTCGCTACACGATGTGAGCTCATATGCTCATATGTCTATCAGACGTTGTGACATAGAGTGACCCTCATACGATGGGTGAACCCCAATATTGTTGTGGTATATTGTTGTAAAATTCTAGTGAAGCCACGTACATTCTTGAAAGTCCTTAAGTAAAACCTTACTCCAGCTTTACTAACCTTGATTTGCTGAAGGCCTTTGCTCAAGCTGCTGCTTGAGCAAAGCATTCTCCTCCTCCAGCTCATTGATTCGGGACTGCAGCTCTTCCGACCTTTTCTTCCATTGCACTTTATGTGGTTGAATATTTTCGATATTACTAACTGCAAAATAGGATAAAAAATAGATTATACAACGGGGGACCTAAATCCAGCGATCTGATTGGTTCCCAACTGTTGTATAATGAGCGTATACATAACTGCTATGACGCCCGATCATTTTGTGAAAGTTTGCATATCACTCCGCGCCTGGAAGTAGAAACAGTTACAAAGTAAAACATATGTTGGATGATGGAGTGGGTGTAAATGTTGTTACTCCGGGAGTGAGCAAGGCGATGGAGAGACTAACGAAAGCTTTGGCACACGGCGAGTGAACTGCTCCATAGGATAAATTGCCGGCG
This sequence comes from Gadus chalcogrammus, assembly GCF_026213295.1. Taxonomy (NCBI): domain Eukaryota; kingdom Metazoa; phylum Chordata; class Actinopteri; order Gadiformes; family Gadidae; genus Gadus; species Gadus chalcogrammus. Next base: position 3,422,646 of record NC_079418.1, read on the forward strand.
AACCGCTCTATCGGAGCCTTCTCTCGGAGGGACGCTAAAGTGTGTTGCATAGCGACCGTCGATGCATTGCGGCAGCCAGGAGGGACTACTTTTTTGTATTCTTTAAGAAAACGGCTACTTTGACTTTCTTGGTTTCTTTTTAAATGTAGTGTGTCTATGACTTTCGTTTCGCCATAACAGTAACCGTTGTATAAAAGCAATAGATCACTTCAGTCAGTGGCATGTGCTCATTATACCACTGTGAAGGGGGTCGCCGGCCCTCCGCTGCGCGTCGGGGCCGGACAACGCCCCTTAACAGTGGTATAATGAGCACATACCACAGCCTGGTGTGATCTATTGCTTAAATATACAAGTCAAACCTTGTAGGAAAATTTAACATGTTAACTTTTGTACAATGGTATGAACTATACATCTATTACCCAGTTTTGGCATACTACTATCCTTTGTCATAGGTGAATTATCAGGACACACAACGGAAAATGATGGTTACTGACAGAAGTTGATGCATCAAAATGAATGCACCAGAGGGCTATATTAATGTTATTGGTGTCCAAAATCACACAAGAAATTGTTGGTTATAAACAATACATTTAGCATTGTTAAACAGCAAATGAAGTGCATGTTATAAATAAAGAAATTTAGAGACAGGACAAAAGGGCATTATCACTGTGGAATCACTTTTCACACATTTTTAAAGGCTTTCACACATTAAAGGCATTAGCCTATAGTACAAGCTTTTATACATTCATATTTTGATTATTTATATGTGTATGTTTTAAATTGAATTATACAGGTTTTAAAACTATAAATTCTCACATTTTCCTTGAAAACCAAGCCAGTACAATCATAATTCCTTTTTATATATAGCATCGTAAATCGCAATATTGGTCACCATAATCACATCGCACAAATTCTCTAAATCTTCGCCACACTAATTGGGTGCACCGCTGGCGCAACAGGCACCTCTGGAGGGACGACTCTTACCAGTCAGACGTTACGTTACATATTAGTGGTATTAGATCAGTGTCATTGGGAGGGTTTATACAAAGATTCTTGAGTTGAATTTACTACCTTTTTTAATACCTTCACAATATTTTTTAATACCAGCACGACTTCAAGCTGCAACTGTAGCAGTGTGAAGTAAAGTGACGAACAGTAATGTTGGGAAAAATAACCTGCTGAGTACATCACATGTACATTATAAATATAGCTAACTCCTACCCTAGCCTGATGAGCACATCACATGGACACATTACAATATAGTCAACTCTTGCTCTAACCCAACGAACACAAACATGATAATATATAGTCAGGTCAAGGCCGGAGCTGAAGGCCCCATCTCCCAGGCAGGCAGATGGTGGACACTCAGACAATGCACCAGTATCATCTCCAGAACGGGAGAGCCACATTAATTTATCACACAGGAGACATTTTGAGAGCTCTTCCCCGTTAGGAGGAACCAAGAGATACCTCTGCCCACACCAGGGGCCTGAGAGCCACATTCAATTATCACACACGAGACATTTCAGGGGGGCACTCCCCGTTTTAATTTATCACACCGGAGACACGAGGAACTCTCCCCCGTTACGAAGCTCTCTCAGGGCCTGGGAGCGAAGACTAAGCAAAACACACAGAACCACACACACCTCAAACGCACACACCTCATCGAGAGGAGGATACAGCATAAAAACTGTACCACACAGGGACTCTGCACCCTCTTCTTCTGAAGCAGACCTTCCACGGAGGCGAAGCTCCGGACGAACCATCAGCGCTGATTAGGGACTTAGACATATTCGATTTCTCACGCTTTATGACTCTGTATAACCGTTGCCACTTTACTTAATAAATCCAAGGTCCTCGTGCCGACAGACTTTATTACCTCTCCGTCTCATTTCATCTGGTCCAGTAACTAGACAGATCGTTTTTCCCCACAGTAACAGTAAGGCTACAACACTTTGCCCTTCACAAGCCATGTGACTGTGGGTCAATGTTAGTCACAATGGTGGTACAGTACTTGAAGAGCCAAATATTTTCTGAGGGGGTACTCATTGTTAAAAAGTTTGAAAACCACTGGCTACCTCACTTTCTCTGTCACTCATACACTTGAATGAATAAACATTTGTGAACATTGAAACTACACCCAGGGGTAGGCAACCTTTATATTTTTGTCCAGAGCCACAAAACGCCTTATAAGTTAGGGGTGTAACGATTGTCAGTCCTACCGATTCAACTAAATCGATCTGCTAAAATAAATAAATAGAATGAATCACTTTGGCTTCACCAATAATCGATATAAATGCTTTAAAACGTATGAATCGATTATGATTAATGTTAAGACTTAGTTTACACGTTTATTTTGTGAAGTGCAGCTCTGTAATCCGTAACTCTGTCATCAGCTAGTCAGCTTGCAAGGAAGTCCCACAAGTTTTTTTTCTCCCTCACCCTCTAATGGTGCATTTCAAACATGGCAGAGAGCGGCAGCGAGATTGTTAATGCACCAGCAAACTTGAAATCCAAAGTGTGGAAGCCTTTTGGCTTCGCAAAGAATAGTGGTAAAATTGACAAGGGGTGTCACATTATTGCATGTTTATTTCACAGATATAGAATTTTCGTTAAAGTTACTGAATCGAATCGTGGTTTACAGAATCGAATCGAATCGTTCCAAAAAATAATAATTGTCCTTGAATCGAATCGCCTACTGAATCGTTAATCAAATCGAATCGTCTGAAGCCAAAGATTCACACCCCTATTATAAGTGGAGAAGCCTGTACAATTTCTGAAAAGTATGCTGTTGTGTTTTCTGTTGGAGAACCTAAAAATTCATTCAGGCTCACACACACACACACACACACACCTTCCCGTGAGGATGGACACTGGGGTTTCAACGGCCTTCAGTGTGCATATTGTATACATTTCTCTGCAAACCTATGTCGGCATCATGCCTTCAGTGTGTCTTGAACAACCACAAAGGTTGCACATATTATATTCATATTTTATCGTATTTGTCTAAACGCATACTAGACTGTAGATAGATTTGAGTGAAGTTACCAACACAATAGATTGCTGAGTTTTAGTAACCCATATATTGATTTAACATAGATAACATGAATACCTTGTGCATGTGTATATTTATTGCACCTATCTGTTCTGTTTAATGTTAATTTCATATGAAAACACATGGGTATAATTGCATAAATAAATCTCTGTACAGGGTGGGGATTTCAACATGCAGCCTTTCTTGATGTATATTTGTAAAGGGAAATCTTGTACCTATTTTAGAACATTATTCTATTTTTCTTAGAACCTATAAATTATTCGTAAGTATGTACTGTCATACCTACATCTCTGACATTTATAATAAACCAAACCGTTTGAAAATCTGTTGAAAATTTAGCAAGTTATGGTTATTTAAAAAGTACATGTACCACTACCAACACAATGTTACGGGTGAGCAGCTTATTGTGGTAAGATGGCCGCCAGTGGTGACGTTCAACTCCATTGGCCAGCAGCGCGGACGAGACATCTAGTTCTATATCTATCTATGGGTATTAACGTCGTCAACCCCCAGCTAAGCAAAGCTAACGGTAATAGCTCTTGCCGAGCCCGGCCAGAAACAGTTTGAGTATCACAATAACTTTACAAATGTGTCAACCCAACTTACCAGCAGTAGGGCATATCGGAGCTTTCTCCTTCATTCCCCCGCTGTCCTTTTGCCCGGGTAGTGCGCTCAGGCCTTTCCATCATATTTCCAGGCGAGGCCGAACTTAACTGATGAAAAATCATATGCTGGTACTGAAACAAGAGATAGGCCTAACATAAGTGGTTCACACATACAAGTAATGGCGCCTGCTTTCGAAATAAAACAATAACTGTTGAGAGAGGGTTGATACTTACCATAGCGACAAGATCCAATTTATTTTGCACGGACTAATAGCTTCTTTCAACGGCACCGAGTTGGCGGTGCGGCTTAGCCAATCGGACGGTAGAAGCGCTTGATTATTATGATTGAGTCAGGCATCAACCAGGGAATCAGCCCAACCTTTGCGGATGGAGGTGTTTAGATGTATAAATCAAGCGTACCTCCACATATTGAACCAATAACAGAAAAGTGCGCCAGATTTTCAAATCAGGGCCTGGGCCAGTAACATCAGTTATTTCCTCTGCCCACCGGTGCTATGGCTTCGCTTGTGGGAACACTTTTGAGAAAAGTGAATGTCAAGGAGACAAAAAAAACATCATTCAAGTTGATAACATGGTTGCAAAAGAAAAGGTTGCTGCAAAGAAAAGTGAAATGCAAAAACTGCAGACACAAAATGAAGATGGTCTACTATACACAGTCCACAGACCTCCACATCTGGTAAGTGTGCTAATGTTATTAATTATTGTTAACTCATGGGCCCATCAGTTGTTTGGCAATCGGCACATTTTACCATTTAGGTTGGAATATGATATTATTGCGAGTTTCCGCGCCTCCACCGCGCAGCAGCTCGTCGCCTCCCTTCATTTCTAAGAGGGAACGCGGCAGAGGGGAGGCGGTTGCCCTACCGCTCAGCTTTCCCAAACTGTTCTCTCGACTTTATTATTGGTAAAAGCTCATACAGAGACTATTACACCGGTATACATGTTTTAAAAGAGAAATACATGTGATGAATTTCTGGTCAAGCTATCCCAACGAGGATGATTTTTTTTTAAAAATTCACTTTTCGTTTTTCGTGTTTTGATTTCCAAACGGATATGGATTGAACGGAAGATACACGGATTTTGGGGCCATAGGATTTGGTGCTGTCACGTTAAAAATTGTACCGGCCTACGTCATCCATAGTAATCCATTCCAAACCTGCCTGGCAACAGACGATCGCAACGGGGGATCGCGTCGAATGACGTGGAAGGTTCTTGAACATTCGCGAACTCGTTCATTGAGCACGACAAGACAGATAACACTTATTTTACAAATTACATTTATTAGCGTTCCTAACTTTATATTTGCATTGTATTTATCTATTTCCCTACACAGTAATAGCTCAATGTTATGGGGATAACGTGAATAATAACAATAAAAAACAGTTAGTAAATGCCTGCTCACCTATCTACCTATCTATCTATCTATCTATCTATCTATTATCTATCTATCTATTACCTATAATCTATTCTCTAAATTTAATTAAGGAAATGTAATTAACACAAGCTAGCTAGACTATGAACACATTAAACACTCAGTTTACTAGCTAAATTCGATTAAACAATTAAATGCAATACAAATATAAAGTAAAAACAAGTGTTATCTAGCGCGATCCGTTATCTGTATTATATTATTTCGTCTTCGGCAACATGAGCGCAATTGAAACCTGCCTGGCAACGGACAACCCCTTACGTAATCTGTTGTGAGGACGTAGGCCGGTACAATTTTCGCCCCCGGTACAATTTTAACGTGACACTGCCCCAAAAAAACAAATGCTAATATTGAAATATTTGTATGGTAGCCCTTATTAACAATTCCCATTTGAATGTAATATATGTAACTAATGAATCAAATGCTAATGAATGGTTTGATTGATTCAATGTTATTATTTCAGACATATCAAAAAAACAAAACAAAATGAAAAGCATGAAAATACAATAGACAAAAATGATGTTCAAATCAATTCACAAAAAAAAAAAAAATTAGATATATTTAATTGATATGCCTGAAACAAGTAGGAAGAACTATACACTTAATCCTACCCCTTTGTAATGCATGATTTAAATGATGAATAAGCTTGTACACAGCGAATAGCCGGAAGCATGTAGCTTGATATGTAGTATCAAGCTAGTTTAAGTTTTAAGATATCTATTTGATCAAGTTATAATTTATGCCATGATCATCAATAAGGGTTATTTACATTGCCACAATGTTTTAGGCTGAGCAGTTTGTAGACAATGTATGTATGTATATGTCAAACTTATAGACATCATTTAAATTTCCAATTTGTTTGCAATTTTCAGGGAGTGCCGTCGTAAAAGATGTGGACGTTTGAGGAGAAGTGTAAGGACCAAGTCTCTTTTCTCAAACTCACACTGTAGTCTCTTCACATGGATGAAGTACATTCACAGGTAATCATTTTAGGTTTTCTCCAACTCCAGTATTTCACAGATTACAGCTCTAGGTTCAGAGTGTGAAATGTTTGTACAATTTAAGCTGAAACTATAGTTGCAAGTTGCAACAGTAGTTTTTCAGTAGAAAAAGCTTTGTGACAAAAGTAGACTTACGGATTGATCAAACAAGCACATATTTTCTTTGTTTATGTAAACAGTTCTGATTAAATCTTTGTTTTCTTTGTAGATTTGCACAGGGTTTGCAGCTACGACAGGTAGACATGCTTCAGGATGGCATCACTAAAAGCACTGCTACATTCTCAATGATGTCTAAAAAACGGAGTCAACGCTATCATCCACATTGACGAGAGCAAGTTCTGCCATAAGCGCAAGGTATATTTGTAATATAATTCACTAAATATGGGGTCATTCAATTTCAACTCATCAAAAACCTGATCTTTCCTCAGTTCTTGTTTTGGATTTTATTATAAACTTAATGTTGATATATCAATTGTCTTCAAGAGAAATCTTTAAGCTTTACTTTTAGATTAATTATTGTGGAAGTTTGGCTCTATGAACATAATTTCTGAATTTTCGTAATTTGTATTTAAAGCCTCACCATTCAAAAATTATTTTCCCTGGAATGGTTTTAACCACACTTGAAATCAATCAAATAAATAGCACTATGTACTGTATTCACATGCAAATCGGCATATTGGAGGGGCCGATGAAAAGTTGCAAGGTCATGACTTGTGTGCTGTATGCATCTTTCAAGAAGTATGGAAGACGCCTCGGAGTGTTTTGATACTATTTGCTATAACCAATCTATAACTTAAGAAAACATGGGCTACATTATAGTTTTTTCAGGTAGAGCAAGTTGAAATAAGAAATAAAATTAGACCGTATGCTATATCATATCAAGGTAATAATGCAACTTCTAGGTAACTGTCAGGTAGTTCAATGCATGAAAGAGTTATCAACTCATTCACTGTTGACATGCAACAACACATACTAATAATAATATGCATTCCAAACTTAAAAAAACAAAAGTTTTTATATTACTCCATTATTTATATCATTTGGAAATTAGCATAATCATCCTACTTCTCACTGGCTGTAATATAACATTGATTATGTATATATTTGAAGGGTATTATTTATTGTAGGGTATTATTTATTTTATAACATTAATATTGTGTTTTGGCAGTACGGAAGAGGGCGCTTCGGGAACAGCTGGAGGAGAAAAAGGACATGGGTCTTTGGAATGCTCCAAATCAAACAGTCTGACAGGCGTCCTATTCTTCGCCTCGTGCAGAGACGAAATAAGGAGACCCTTGTTCCTATCATCAAAAAGCATGTGAAGCGTCACAGTCTCGTCGTAAGTGATGAGTGGAGAGAGTATGCCGGTCTCGCCACAGAGGGCTACAGGCATGTCAGGGTGAACCACAGCCAACATTATGTTGACCCTCAGACAGGACTCCATACTCAGAACCTCGAGAGAGCGTGGCAGACCTATAAAAAGGACATTTGGAGAATGCGGGGGAATCGGTCGGAGAAGGCCTTGAAAGAGCAGCTCTGCTTTATTGAGTGGACCTACTGGTTAGCGAGGAAAAATTCAGAAGGTGTCCTTGGCAGGCTTGTCAAGGACATAAGGCGCTCCTATCAGACATAGGAAGCAGAGCATGGCATTGATCAAAATAGGCAGAAATGGCAGAGGAGAAAGGGGAGTGTTTTAATTTATTTTTAAAAGAAAAGTTTTTGTTGTATATGTTCAAACGGTTTATAGTATTCTTGGTTCTTTTGACTCTTCAAACTCTTCCTTCCCTGTTAAAGTTTTTTTTTTTTTAATAATAAAGTTGTTTATTTCACTTTGCGGTCATCCAGTGTTACTGATCAGTTGAGCAAAACTTGTCTCTATTTTGTACAGTTACTAGTTTGTAGTTTGTCTACTGTTCTCAATTGTTTTCACTTTAATTTGACAGTCCTAAGACCTCTCTACTAATACTTGGTTGAATATCGACTGATAGTTTGTTGAGAATCAACAATTTTCTCTGTTTTGCTCTGTTAATAGTTTGCACACACTAAACTGTTTTCACTTTAATTTGACAGTCCTAAGACCTGTCTACTAATGCTTAATTGAATATCGACTGATAGTTTGTTGAGAATCAACTGATAGTCAACTATTTTCTCTGTTTTGCTCTGTTAATAGTGTGTAGACACTAACCTGTTTTCACTTTAATTTGACAGTCCTAAGACCTCTCTACTAATGCTTAGTTGAATATTGACTGATAGTTTGTCGACATATGACAATGAACAGGTCGTCACCTACACAGGGTGCCTATTGATTGATAAAATATTCTCATCTTTATTTTACAATGAACATATATGATCAACAGAGGGTTGAATGTTCATTCATTAGATGTGTTCCTTGTGAGTGGAGGAAAGTTGATCCATATGAAACGTAAGTTGAGAATTGGTTAATAACAGCAGTTGATAGTCAACTTACTAGAAGTTGACACTCATTATAGTTGAATATTTGTAAAGAACATGTAGTAAAAAGCACAATGTCTGTTGCAGACTGTTTTTGTAAAAATAAATGAACAAAATAAAAATATCCTATAGTTAACTAACACTTAGTTGAATGCATGTTACATATTTGTTGACAAGCTCTGTAGAGTATCAACTAACTCACTGTTGAATATCAACTAAACACCAGCTAATAGTGCAACGTGTAGTTAACTTAGTTAGTTGAATGCTTGTTTCTTATCTGTTGAAAGCTTTGTTGATTATCAACTAACCATCTACTAATAATGCAACTAATAGTTAACTGACAGTTAGTTGAATGCATGCTACGTGTACAAAACAACATCTACTAATAGCGCAACTTATAGTTAACAGACAGTTAGTTGAATCCATGTTTCTTATCTGTTGAACAAGCTCTGTCAAATATCAACTAACCATCTACTAATAGTGCAACTTATAGTTAACTTACAGTTAGTTGAATACATGTTGCTTATCAGTTGAGATAGTTTTGTTGAATGTCAACTCAATAAACTGTTGACATGCAACTGCATATCTACTGATGGCTTGTTGAGTGTCAACAGTGGACTATCAAACTAAAGTGTTACGTCTATTAGGCTATCATCATTACCGTAACATTCCTACATTTTACAATACAAATACGATATAAAGACGTTCTCAGGTGCAAACGTAGCCCCCGCTACGCCACAGGCCCCCACTACGCCAGTTGATCCAGTAACTTTACTTCGATTACTTAATTCAATCATTATACTTTGATAAAAGCAACTCTTTCTATTAGGCTATCATCATTACCGTAACATTCCAACAGACTATAGCCAAAGTTAGCTGACGTTACAAAGATTATTTCGGAATCATTTCACTACCGTTTTGGAACTGACTTAGCTCCAACGAAAAGCAATTTGGTTGCAATAGGCTTCGCCTCTTGTTGTCGCCGTTCTGTAGGCCAAATTACCTCCATCCAGCCCTGCTCCGACTCAAGGTCTTCCCTGCAGTTAACCGTTATTTTTTTATTTCTGTATGCATCACGTATGACGGATGTATTTCTGCTCTAACGGAGCCGTCTTGGAAATAAAACAAACCAAACATTGTCATTGTTAGACCCGGAGACATTCGGTGCTCACTGCTCAATTTCAAATAGAACACTAACCGTCCGCGCCAAGTGTATTTGACTACACCACCAATTGGCGCCCTAAATACTACATTCTCATTGGACGTCGATTTGCAGCCGCACACTGATTGGATGGCCGTTATAAATTTGCTATTTTCAAATTTTGGTTCTAGCCTTGGATCTTCTTTAATAGTTAGTCGTTGGAGCTAGTCAACAACAATAATTATTAAAATATGCCACCAGTAAAGAAAATAAAACACAAGTCCTACTTATTGGACATCAATAACCCCAAAAAACCAAGATCAACAGAATACAGACACATACAGGTAATAATAACTATGAGGTATTATTTTTTTTAAAATTTATTTTAACTTAGTAAAGCTTCACCATCTTTGAAACTGTCTTGAAATTGTCTTGTTTCAGACAAAGGGAAGAGGACGTAAACCGTACAAGCAGTACATTTACAGCAGTGATGTTGGAGTCCCTAACAGAATATCAGTACAAAACCAAAGAGTAGTAAGTTCTATCGATTATGCTAATTATGTTACTTTTTTGTATTGGCATGACATTAGCTAGATTGATTTGTTAGATCATAAGGTGTGGTGATTATGTTTGCTAAGTAAATACATTTCAGCCTAGAAAAAAGTAATATTATCCAAATAAACTAGCCTGCTTTTGGACTTCGTTGGTGATAAAAACTTTGCCTACAGCCTCCAGTTCACCATAATGATACTCCATTGCAACCACCAGCAGGAAAACGAAAGAGAGCTGACAGTCAGGTCAGAACACTGATAATGCATAAATCATTCAGCAGCCTTATTGCTTGTTTTCTGTCTGGAAGCATTACCCTGCGTTCACACCAAAAGATGCAAAAAGTTGCCGCGCAGCACGATCCCATTCAAAGTGAATGTAGAGACGCGTTGCTACTTTGCTTCCGCAGCACTTGCTGCCGAGAAAACCGGCCGCGATTTGCGGTGCGGCAAAATCTGATTTGCAGCGCAGCACGGCAGGCGCGTTCACGTATTTTGCGGCGCGTCAAATGCTGCTCGAGTTGAAATAATTCAACTTTTCGGCAGCAAACGCGTGATGACAGCCAATCAGCGTTCAACAGCGTTGCCACTGAGGCGTTGCCACTGAGTGACATGCCGTAACAGCCAATCAGTGTTACTCCCTTGGAGTGACCTAGAGTTCACTACCGTTTATTTAGTAACTCGAAAAAACCCACAAATCAGCATTTTGTAGTGTAGTTGTGTTTACAGTTAAACTAAACTATGAGTATGCTAAAGGGCTAGAATAACAACCCCAAACAAAACCCAGTTGGGTGCCAGGCAGCACCAGCCTTCCAGGCTCCGAATGGTCTCATGAACCCATAAACGACGGGCATTCCGACGTCTCTCCCTCTTCCACAACAGGTAAAGACATGCAATGCTCGTAATGTCGGCCATGGTTGTGAATGAATTCAGAAGCACCGCGGGCAAAACTTGCCGTGCCGCGAAACTTCCCGCGCTGCAAAACTGCGGCGCAGCAAAACTTTTGCTGCGTGTCAAAACCTTTGCTGCGCCGCAATACTTTTGCTGCGCAGCAAAACTTGATTTGCTGCGCAGCAAAACTTGATTTGCTGCGCCGCAAAACTTCGGCGACAACGCGTTCGGGCAGCAAATGCATCTTTTGGTGTGAACGCAGCTTTAGAGTTCCAGAGAGCGTTCTGTCTGGAATAGTTGAAGTAGCTAATTGACTGACTACCCTAACAGACTGACTGAGTGACCATCTACATTTGGGTGGTTTCCTGTAGGCGGCAGTAGTCTGGGCTAGTCTATATGAGTTAAAGCAGCAAACTACCCAAAGTAGTCACCCAATTCTTCTTTGTGGGTGTCCAGTATGTGGAAGTAGTATACACAGCAGTCCAGCATTAACACATTCATTTGTGACAGAACAGTCAGTCCTCTTAATGGAGCAATGGGACACTTTTTCACATTGCTAAACAGTATGGTAAACAGTCTGTTACAGTATAGTAGAACAAAGTTGTATCTAGTAGTAGTAGCCTATAATGGTGAGAGTGGGCAGAATTAAAAAAAAAACAGGTCAGGTCACACAGTTGTTAGTTTCTTGTTATTACACGGGTCTTTTCAACGTTCCGTACACTTGCATGGGCACTTCACAACTTCCGGCGGTCAATTATTTTTGGATAACGGACCGTAGCCAACGAATAATGACCGCTGTCAAGGTAAACAAAATGACTTTTTGCCTTTGGTATCACTCCACACGTAGTCCGGTAACTTGTCAATGTAATAAGCGGGATATGTATCAACCCAAGCGTCGTCGGTTGCTAAGCGACAACGTCAACGTCTTGGGCGGACTATTTCTCTGCTGATCAACACTATGAATGCTGGTAACAAATACATTGTAAATAAATTGTTTTGTTTTGGGAAGTAGCCGTGTAATAAGCGGGATAATGTATAGAACTTCGCCAGTCATTATCGAAAAATAAGCCCCTTCATGGCGAAGCAAGATGCCTCCGCTGCGCGTCTGTGTCCTGTTCGCCCTGTCAGGGCTTATTTTCTCGATAATGACTGGCGTTCTATGTTGGTAACTAACTGGCAACACACATTGTACAAATTTCAGGATGGGACAGCTGGAGCAAGTGGTGAAGCTGTAGGAGGACACCAGGCCGGGCTGGGACAGGGGGCAGAGAGACCAAGCCCAAATCCATCACCCTGGGTACCCTACCTGATTACATGGAACAATTCCATTCATAGTACAGGTTTTATGTTCAGTGGCTAACTTGCTACACACTTTATACCAACTTCAGAATGTGTCAGCTGCTGGAGATGCTGCCGTGGGTATAGGAGGACACCAAACCACGCAGGGACAGGGGGCAGAGAGACCAAGCCCAAATCCATCACAGGTGAGATTACAATAACAGTTACGATTTTTGAGATTACCAGAAGCCTTCTCTTAAAGGTTTGCTAATAACCCTTGGCTTGATGCACGCATTGTCTTAAAATCTCTACATTGTAAAGACCACTTTTTCACTGACTGTTTAATTTTTTTCTGTCAGAGGGGTGTGTGCTTCTCTTACTAGGCTACAAAAAGAATCAACGGGCAAATAACGGATACAATTGTTTTTCAAAACAGGAAGCTGTATATTTACAGTCTCAAGTTCTCATTAATAAGAATCTAGCTAATGAAATTTGCAACACTTTTGTTCTCTTTTCTCTTTTAATCGATGTGAATATGACGCCTTAAATTTTTTTGTTTTGGCCAAAAAATACAGTTTGGTCGAGAACATATTGGACTACTAGCCAATCCCACCAATTCAAACTTGATAGTTTGGACCATAACTATGTGACTGATTCACATTGGCATGGCATTGTCATCCACTATTATAACACCATCACTATCATTATGCATGGTGATGTGAGTGTTACTTTTGGGAGCTGCTTTATTGCCTGGTACTGGTGACCTTGCCATTATGAAGAAAAATCAATGAATTCTAGGATTTACTTCAAAATTCTATGGAGATATTAAAGGACCTGCCTCCGTAACGTAAAGCAATGACTAGTGGCAAAATGAAAAGACATGTACGATTTTAAATGGTCTGATGTTAGGACCTAAACAACTGTTTGGGAGGACCCAAAGTGAACTATTCACACAAGTCATCTAAAATAAAGCAATCTAAAAACCTAACATATCAGTAAATTGAGGGAGTTGAATGATAAACTAACCTAAACCACATGTGAGAGACTTAATACTCAACTCTAGGAAAAGTCTGGAAAAGGTTTAGTTTAAGTCTTAGGTGCCAGCAGACGGCACCTATGGGGCACCAAAGGGCACACATTAATGAACACAAGGATTTTTCAATTTCTTTTTTAATCATTGTATTTAGTAAATATCCAACAATATTCTAACTATTTGTAATTTCCTTTCATTAAATTTAGTCCAGCTAGGAGCATCATTACTGTTAGTGTGGTTGATGTAGGATGTTTTTACATAAAACAATGACAATAAATAAATCTTATGTATCACCAACTTGAATATGCACTATTGAGAATGTTTTGTACACTATATGAATCTTAATCTAGATCTCCCATTCTTTTTAGGAGGAAGATTATGGAGATTGCCTTTTGTACCCTGGAGCACCTATCACCAAAGGTCAAAGTCTAGTCCTGCTGATGTCGTATGTCCTGAGGCATAACCTGACCGGGATTGCTTTAGACCAGTGGTTTTCAAACTGTGGGGCGCGCCCCCCCTGGGGGGCGCCAGAGTTCTTCAGGGGGGGCGCAACGTGAGAAAAAAATAAACCCGAAAAAAACCCTGAAAGACGATGATTCAAATCATCAGTCGTACTTCAACTGTAGAAGTAACATAACTAAATAAATTTTCAACCGTTTATCTTCGTGCAAACCATTTAACAAATCTACACACTTGTATCTTCAATAATATCTAAACAGAATTTCGATATCATTTAAAATGTCTTCAGAATCAGTTTTAGTTTCATACCGCTTCGTTTTCAGCTGTTTTCATTGAAGACGTCAGCCCATTCTGATACACCTACTTCTAGACATCGTAACTCATTCCTTTTTCAACCGTTTACCATCGTTCAAACCATTAAACAAATCTACACACTTGTAACTTCAATCCTATCTAAACTGAATTTTGATATCATTTATACTTTTTTCAGAATCACAGTTTTAGTTTCAAACCGGCGTCGTTTTCAGTTGCTTATAATAATTTAGGTCACCATAGCAACGCCGGTAAACAAACCCCGCCGAATAGTCGAATCTCTGGACTGAAAAGGCAGATCTGATTCGACTCAGAAAATTGAGAGTCGGGGACCCTGAATGAATCTGTAAACTGGCAGTTTACACAGATTAAGATGTTCAAATGTATATAAAAAAGGTTAAGCTAAAACATGCTTAGATAAAGTTGTTAAATTGTGTTGTTTAAAAACGCAAAAATATGTTGTAATGTTTCAGAAATATGTTTAAAAAATTGTTTCAAATGTTTCAAAAATATGTTCCAAATGTTTTAAAATTATGATCGGAGATGTTTGAAATGTGTAAAATAATTAAAATATCTTTCAAAACACAGGTATTTAGAAAAAGAAATTGGGGGGGGGGGGCTCAGCTGAATTTTTTTCTCTGAAGGGGGGCTCACTCTCTCACACTTTGAAAACCCCTGCTTTAGACCATCTTCTGCAGATATTCAATGAACATTTTCCAGGACAGATGCCAGCAACCTCGTATCTTCCATAAATCATATGGTCAATATGGAGAGTATGAGCCCCATTTTTACTGCCATCACTGTTCTAACTACATTGAAACAAAGGAATGTGGTTTGGCACTGTCCTCTGTGTCAATCAGCATTTGATGGAAACATTAACCTAAAAACGGGTTCATATTTTCTGGTTGTCATTTTATCCTCGCAGATAAAAGAGATTCTAGAAAATCCGAACATCCATATCTCACGACATACATCAACTCCAGGTTTTATCTGTGATATACAGTGTGGAGTTGAGTATAGGAAGCTCAAAGACAGTGGTGAAATTGGGTTAGGTCAGTCTCCTCTGGAACTGTGATGGGATCCCTGTATTTAAAAGCTCGAAGTGTAAAATATATTCCAACATCCAGACTCTCCTTACTTTGGACAAATTGGACAAATTTCAAATGATCCAAGGCTTTGTTCCTGAATACCAGCACAGTGTATGTCTCAGGGTAACTAGACAGCTGGCTACTCTGTGGCTGGATTCTACTAACCATGCAAATGTGTGGTACATAGGCACCAAAACTGAGTTGATCGACAAAGAACTTAAGGCAATCTTGCCACCGACCGAGATAACAAGAGTACCACGATCCATCAAAGAAAGGAAGTTCTGGAAGGCTTCTGAGTGGAGGTCGAGGTTGAAGTATTTCAATGGAACCACTCATGTCCCTGTTCAAATAATGAAAAGGTACTTTAGGGGGAGGAGTCTCGCACAAAAAGGAGTTAGGGTAATGAAAAATGCTGATGATAATGTAACATTTATTTTCTTTGAACTACAGGGCAGCAAGTGTTCAACTGAGAAATCAGTTCAAATCAGTGCCAATGTCAGAGTTTTTGGAAAATCAGTACAGACGGGTGTTTCGGTGTTACACATGCTTGCAATAGATGAACTACTTGGTGTCAGGGTAAGACAAGCTTGCTACTAACACCGTTTCATTGTGAATGGAATACTGTATCACTCTGACACCAACAACCGCCTACAGAAAAGAAACAACTCAGTTGTAGAGTTGCAGAATGGGTCACTTGTCAGAATTCTGAGCTTGGTAGTTTCTGGTGCAATACACTGTGTTTTGGTCAAGGAGCTTCTGAAGTCCGGAAGGAAGCTGTGCAGAGACACAACACTTAATATTGCATCAAGCTTTATTTTTGAAGTGTCTAAGTCCAACAACATGTATGCCATTCATCCAGAGTCATTGACAGGCAAATGTGTCATGATTAAGTCAAGGGAGAAGGTATGTGTTATTCCTCTTCCAAACAACATTGAATGAGACTGATTTGACTGGGCATCAAGGAAGGTCTCAAACTTTCCAGAAAACTTTGATTTGTTATTAAAAGGGTTGAAGATTGGCTGTGATAAAAATGTGGTACGAGATAATACTTGTATTGTAAAATAGAGATTTGATTGACGTGTAAAGTACACAGTACCTGTTATTAAAGAATGGGATGTACAAACTTGTTTTAGAAACTGTTCTGAACCTGACATACTGTACATAAAGTGATATCCTTCTGTCAAGCAAGTCTTTGTGCATTAATGCATGATGGTAACAGTCTATATACTTCCCAGTGGGGTAAATAAAGTACACTTATTATACGTATACTAAGACACTACTACTAAGTAATTAAGATTAAGTACATGTATTTGAAGTGAACTAAAGTACAACTAAAAACTGAAGTAGAGTACCTTTCATGTAAGTTTACTTCAATACACTTTCAGCTAAATTAATTGTATAGGTACACTAACGTACCACTATAAGTATTTTCAATTTAGAATATTTTTTCACTGAAATACAGCTTAAAATGAACTTACATTAAAGTGAACTTTATGTCGGTATACTTAAATACACTTCGAATGAAGTGACATTGAAGTACACTTTAATAAAGCATTTTAATAGTGTATTTCAAAATAACTTTAAAATAAGTGTACTTTTTATAAGTACGCTAAATGACCATTATAAGTATTTGCAAATTACTATACTTTTTCTAAGTACACTTACGTAGAATTTACAACACACTTACAATAAAGTGAACTTTATCTAAGTATGCTTAAATACACTTCTAACGAAGTGAAACTAAAGTACACTTTAAAAAAGTATTTTAATAGTGTGTTCAAAATAAACATATATATACTATACTATACTACTATCAATTTAACTTTTAAGTATATTTCAAACACACTGCTGATATAATGCAATTGTACTGCAAGTGTGTTTCAAATGTTAGAAATCATACTTTTCACTGGTGTCAAAAGTTGTGCCATTTTAGCATACTATTTACACTTGGAGTATACTGGAGTATGTCTAGTATATCACAGTGACGTCAGTTTCGCGTCCTGTCTTTATATCTACCCCCTCCTCTGCACCCACCCCAAACCAATCGGAATAAGTGTATACATGTCGATTATAGCGGACTACACCACCTCTTCTATTCCGCATGGAATTCTATTCCGATCAGAGAATTGTATTCCGATTGAGGCGTATAGGCCTATATTATAATTTTTTATTCAGATTGAGCTGTTCTTCCACTTCTAATCGTATCAGAAGTGTCCATGTAAACGAGGCTATTGGGGGAACATAAATATTTAGTTCTTATGTGTTCAATCAAAAAGTAGCCATTTCAGTTTTATTTATCTGTAATTTTTTGATTAATTCAACACTTTGGTTGTGATGTATGAAATGACCCATTCCATCAACTTACAAGTGGAATTTATGGAAATATACTTAAATAAACTTCTAATGAAGTGAAATTAAAGTATACTAAAAATAAAGCATTTAAATAGTGTATTACTAAGTGTGCTTTTCAGAAGCACACTGAATGACAACTATAAGTTTTTGCAATTTAGTATACTTTTTCTAAGTACACTGAAATACAGCTTAAAATTAACTTGCATTAAAGTGAACTGTAAGGAAGTATACTTAAATACACTACTAATAAAGGGAAATTTAAGTATACTTTAATAAAGCATTTTAATAGTGTATTACATAGTTCAAAGTTCAAAGTACTTTATTTGTCATTGCCATAAAGACAACGAGACAGTAGAGGCAAACCAGACTTACACAGCTAAATAATAATAAATAACAATTAATAAATAGATTCATAAATATCATACATAAAATAATAATAAAAATAATAAAAGCAATATATCTCCATATTAAGGTGCATCAAGTCTTAGGCTGGGTTGCACCAACATGGATTAACTCTTAAACTGGATTAATTCAAGGTTTAACTGTTAACCGTGTTGCACCAAACTCTAACCTGGTTTAAACATAGTTTAATATTAATCCTGGTTATATTTAACCCTTTGGTAATCTCAGTTTAAACTCAATTTAAACTGAGATTAAATTTAAATCCGTTGCACCAGCAATTTCAAACCTAGTTTAATCCTGGTTTAACAGTTATATTTAAACCACCTCTGCAGTGGTGGCGCCAGAGATTTTTTTCTGGTGGTGCTATGGGGGTGCTCGGCGTTTTACTGAGGGTGCTATGAAATTAGGGTGGTAGCATATGAGTCTCATTTTTCTCTACTACAACACCTCCCCACCATATCGTCACATATGTTTACACGTTTGCTCTCTAACGGGTCTTTGGGGTACATAAAAAGCGCCATTCAAATCGATCGTATTATTATTGCCATTAGGCTACTTCTGACGGACGCGCACAAAGCCGCGTTCATCTCCGACGGTCAAAATGGATTCAGCATGTTATAGATAACGTAATCCCAAATACTTCACTTACTTCAGTGTGTGGATTAAAGTTTGCGCCAGATGACTACCAGATCACCACTACCATGAGCGACAAATTAAACTAAACATACCAAGTTCAATACACTAAAGACGGCAGATTAGAATGTCAGATAGAATTAACTTAAAAAGGGAAAAAGTCAGAAATGCTTTCAAAAAGAGTATATTATTTTAGGTTTTAGGCGATTTTGTGAACGCTTGACTTAAAATTGACCGATCGCCAGGATTACTGTTACTAGCCTACTACTCATTGAACAATCACGTTCACGCACGCAACGTGTCTGTGTCGTGCTACGACACAGACACAATCTGTTTATTTCAATCTGTTATTTTCTTGTATGATTAAAATATTATTATCACACAATACATTTTATTAAGAACTCAGAATGAAATTAAATAACAATAATAAATAAACCATTATTTTCTTGGGGGTGCTATGGGGGTGCTATGGCCAATCTAGGGGGTGCTAGAGCACCCCCTAGCCCCCCCCTGGCGCCGCCACTGCACCTCTGGAGGAGGTTTATGTTAGGTTTATCGCTGTTTTCTTGAGAACATATCTTCGCTGGATG
This sequence comes from Gadus chalcogrammus, assembly GCF_026213295.1. NCBI lineage: Eukaryota > Metazoa > Chordata > Actinopteri > Gadiformes > Gadidae > Gadus > Gadus chalcogrammus. Next base: position 3,441,935 of record NC_079418.1, read on the forward strand.
TCGTTAGAGGAAAGAGTTCCTCGCAGGAAAATTAGAGATAGATTAAACCCAATGGAATTTTATGAAAATAGCGAGTTTTCACAGCGATATAGATTCACCAAAGAATCTGTCATATGCCTCAATGGGAAGGTTGGACCAGCTATCAAGCATCAAAGTGAGAGGAACTTTGCTGTGCCACCACTTCAACTGCTTTTAATAGCATTGCGATTTTACGCTACCGGCTGTTTTCAGTTGGTTGACGGGGATCTTTTTGGAGTTCATAAATCCACAGTCTGCAGGATTGTCAGAAGAGTGTCGAAGGCAATTGCCAGATTGAAGGGTCAGTATATACGTTTTGAACCGAGGAGAGAGACAACAGCTGGATTCTATCGGAGAGCAGGTTTTCCGGGAGTAATTGGGGCTATTGACTGCACCCACGTTCCCATTACCAATCCAGGTGGTGAGAATGGGGAACTGTTTCGCAATCGAAAGGGCTACTGCTCGATTAATGTCCAGGTTGTGTGTGATGACCAGGCCAGGATCACAAACGTTGTTGCGAGATGGCCAGGATCCACACATGACAGCCGTATCTTCGACAACAGTCAACTTTGTGCGCTGCTGGAAGAAGGGGACATCCATGGACACCTAGTGGGTGACAATGGCTATGCATGTCGCCCCTACCTGATGACACCTCTTTTGAACCCTCAGACCCAGGCAGAGAAAAATTACAATTACTCCCACATTCAAACCAGAGGAATAATAGAGAGAGTATTTGGTGTGTGGAAGCGGAGATTTCCATGTATAAAAGAGGGACTCCGCACAAAAGTGGACACTACCCTGGCCGTCATCGTTGCAGTAGCTGTGCTGTATAACTTTGGGAAGAGAGTAGGAGACGAGCTACCAGAGGTGGATGAGGACCCACTTCAGAACGACCTGGAAGATGCTCAAGTGCAGAATGCTGCAAACCCAAATGGCAATGCTGTCAGGAGAACACTGATTGAAAATCACTTTGCAGCATAATTCAGGTCAGTATTGACATAATTGTATATGTTGATGGATACTAAGGGCACTTCTACATTCGATTACCTTAACCCATACTTACTAATTTATATGCTTCTTACTTTCTCCTCCAGAAGAACTCACCAGAAAATCAAGACAAGGAGACTGGCAATTGAATTGAAAGAAACATTTTATCATACAAATATAACACAATACAGGGGGGAAGGCAATTGCTTATTCAAAAATAAATACGTTAATGATATCACAGTTTCAGAATTCATTCACTACTTAATTACTAGGCTACTTCATTAATTACAAATTATAGTTGCGGCTCGCATATGTCGAGTAGCTTTTGCTTCTGAAGCGATAGAACGTCTTTCTGAAGCAAAAGGACTTCTTTTTTTATATGGGCATTTTCGATGTCAAGCATGCATCTTTCTGTCTCCAATCTCAGAAGTTCCCGGTGACAGCCAAGCTTGGAGCGCTTTTCAGCAGGGGCATTCACTGGTGATGCTGCTTCTTCTCTCAGGTTTCCATCATCTGGCTCCAGTGGCTCAATCAGGTCGAGCACAATGAAAGTCTCAGCTAAACAAACAAAAACACAGAAGACATGAAACAAATTAATAGAAGGATACCCACAGCTAAAGACAAACGTTACTATTTTAACGTTTTTTTTTTTTTTTTAAGTTAGGCTTTCATTGCTGCGATTAATGGCTTTGGACAGAGGGGGTGACACATTATTGTAACCTGCTATAAGTTACGTTATTAATAATATTATAAAAACGGTTATAAAATGTAGTTAACGAGCTATGGTTACTAGTTAACGGTACTTACTTTCAATTTCTGTCGCTGTATTCCTCTCTAATGCGCCGTCATCGTCGTATGGGTTAGGGAGGGGGGAAATCTGCTGCCGGATCATATTAATGATTTTTTTCGATAGAGGGTCCGTAATCATTGGTGGTGGTCCTCCGCCAGTTTTAAACATCCCCCTCCTCTCTTCTGCCGCATCCTTTTTTGCCTTTGCCTTTAAGTTCTTCCAGTAGGCTTTCAGTTGTGACTTGTCCCTCGCCTCCTTAATGCCAGTTGAGCCATTGAAGCGCTCCGCTAACATGACCCAGGTCTCCTCCTTTTTTTCCAGCGTAACGCTTTCAGTCTTTTTATCCTCAATTATAATCCCAAAATCCTCCATCAATTCCGACAGCAACATCTTTTCAAATGTGGAAAAGTTTGATCCTCGTTGACGTGCCATCTCTTAATAAATGTAGCTACTTGTGTTCACTGTCAGTGTCAACTGTAACAGTTAAGGTAAATTAACGGTTAACTTTATTCAAAAAGTGAGCTCAAAATATATTCACGAGCACTCTCTCGTGAACCGTTCTTTTTTTTCACGATGTAGGATATAAAAAAGATATAAAATTGTGGATTATATTGTGCAATTTGTTCACATTTCGCCGGGATCCATCATGGCAGACTGAACACAAACTAATCCTATTTTAATCCTTGTTTAAACTAGGTTAACTAATCCAGAGTTAAAACTAAGATGTGCAACGCATCTCGGATTAATTATAAACCAGTTTAAACCTAGATTTACTAACCCTAGATTAACCCTAAACCAGGATTAATTTAATCCATGTTGGTGCAACCCAGCCTAAGACTAAAATAAAACTATAACTAAACTGTTTCTAACAAAAATCTATGGTCAGGAGTCCCCCAAGATGATTGCGTGGCAACAACTTCACAATTAAACTTAAATTAAACTAAGACTTCAACTAAACATTTACTAACAAAACCTAAAAGTCTGGAGAGCCCCAAACCGCTGCGTGTGTACGCGCCGCCGTGGTTACGCCCACGTATTACATATATTACATAGGACTTGAATCAAAGGCTGTGTCCCAATTCCTAGGACGCATCCTTCGAAGGATGCGTCGACGCAGATTGCGTCACAGCGACGCGCCAAGTGCTGTCCCAATTCCAAGGGTCCTTCAAATGCGGCCTACGAATGCAGCCTTCTTTTCCCGGATTTGAAGGATGCATCGGCTGTATCCTTCACGGCCCAACGTATCCCAAGATCCTTCACGGCCCAACGTATCCCTCCCAAGATTCATTGCGCACTCAATCAATGGAGATGGCGGAGAATGGCAATTTAAGTTCTGCATTTAAATGTAAGTATTTGGTTTCTAGTCACTCGAGTATTTAACGATACAAATGTTAAAAAAAAACAAGGGCCCTTAAAACTTTTTTCATTAAAGTAATAGGCAATATAAGTAAGGTAACGTTACAGTTAGTGACGCTGTAACGTTAACTAAGAACACCCGTTAAGCCCTATAGTTTCAAATTTAAGATGTTAAAATGGTTATATTTACCGAAATTGTGGCGATTATATAGATAATTTGCTATTCTGTAACGTTAGATAAATGGACCAACGCGAACACAGGTTGTGGACTCTGGTTTTCAGACCGTAACGTTAAAGACGTTGGGATTGATTACACAGTTAACTTGGTTATTTTGCTATTTAAGCTGCTTTTGTTTGGTAGTGTAAAGCAAAACTAATTCTAACATTTGGTTTTGGTTTAGGGAGCCAGCAGCATACTGCTCGATTTATTCTATTGAGGGGGGAGAACGATGAGCTGTTCACCGGGGTGAAATACTCAGCAAGTGTGGCTTGGGGGTAAAGAAACAATCGTTTATTTATATCGTAAGTTGGTTTATAAAAATTATTATAGGCCATTTATCTATCTTCATTTGACCATCTTTTAAAGGTTAGTTAAATTAGCCCTCATTAAACAGCAGGACGGATACAACATCCCCAGAAATCGTTTACTACGATGTCCTATTTTGGGTTATTAAAGAAAGAAAGACAAAAAAAGTCACAGCTCGCATCAGTACTAGACAGCACTAGAAAAACACACAAAGAAAAAGGGTGTTTTGACTTCTACTGGTTGTCTTATTATTATGGGCTTCATATAGGATGAGGGCTAATTTAAATGTAACCTTTACAAGATGGTCAAATATATATATTATAAATGGCCTATTGTTAACATGGGCTATTAACATGATTGATAAATGTGTCTCTTGTTCTCTGATTAACAATGTCTCTGTGTTTAGGACAATTCTGGAGGAAATAGGCCTGCAGGGGAAGGTGACTCCCCCGCAGGCAAAGAAAAACTTTTGCTGAAATTTGTTTTGATACTGCTCTTGTTGTTAACTGCCATGATTGATTTCCTCTGCCTTAGGATTGCAAGTATCCAGGGTCAGGAGAGGGGGTAGGTGGGAAACCCACTGCTGCCCCTTGGCCCTGGTTTGTCCCCATGGATAAGGTATTGGATTGGGACAGAGGCATTCCACCAACCCCCCTGTCCTAATTGCCTCCATCCCTGAGAACACACCAGGGCCAAGTACAGCAAGTACAGCAGTGGTGGATCAGGAGGTGGAGGACAAGGACAGCGAGGGCCAAGGTCCAGAAAGAGGGACAGAGAGGAAGACATGTTCCAGAGTCGCTCACTATCTTCCGAAAAGGACTCAAGATTCACCTGTTCAGAGTCCACCTCGACTGCATAGCCACCCTCCCCCTTCTGGCCACCATTGTACACTGTGTTGTATTGTATTGTATTATAGTACTTAACTGTGTAGCAACTGCAGTAGCTGCTATCATGGTTGTAACACGGGGAATGGGTTAGCCTAGCGATTGTGGTACTTGCACTTGGTTCTATGAACATCCTTTCTGTACCGACAGCGATATATTGATGCACTTCTTATGACAAATGTACTTATTGTAAGTCGCTTTGGATAAAAGCGTCTGCTAAATGCCCTAAATGTAAATGTAAAATGTAAATGTTCCAGTTAATAAAAGAGGACATGAGGCTACAAAGGGAGGCAGAGGAGAGAAAAGCCCAGGAAAGCAGGGAAAGAATGGATAGGTTTTTCTCAATTTTGGAGCGTTTGGTGGACAAATAACTTATGTTGTTATATTTAACACATTGTTTATTATTATTTACATATTTATTGAAACTAACTTATTTAACTAACTATTTAACTAACTTTTTTGATTAACTATTTATTAAAACCCTTACTAACTTTTTTGTAATGACTAATGTATTCGTATATAACTTATAAAACATATATACAACAATAAAACTATTTACAACAAACATTCATGTGACTATTTACAACAATTATTATAAAACTACTATATACAAAAACATAATGATCAATAATAATTTTTGTTGGTTTCTTTTTTTCGCGCTGTCCGGTTTAACTTCTGTTTTATCAGGTCAGTTCAGCTGTCAGGGTTGCTAGGTGACAGGAGCAGCGTGGTCACGCAAGTGAAAGGGCGGTAACGGTTTGTTACGTAAACCAGAAATGCTCCGTAGGCTAGACCGTCCCATTTCTTCGGCCTTCGGAGTGTCCTTCGCGGTCTACGAAGGCCGCATCCTTCGAAGGACGCGGTCTACGAAGGATGCGTCCTATGAATTGGGACACAGCCAAAGTGTACTTTTCAGAAGTACACTAAATTACCACTTTAAGTATGTGCAACTTAGTATACTTTTGCTAAGTACACTGAAATACAGCTTAAAATGTATTTGCATTAAAGTGCACTTTATGGAAGTACACTTAAATACACTTCTAATTAAGTGAAATTAAAGTATACTTTAATAAAGCATTTTAATAGTGTATTACAAAGGACTTGAAACTAAGTGTACTTTTCAGAAGTACACTACATTACCACTTTAAGTATTTGCAACTTAGTATACTTTTGCTAAGTATACTGAAATACAGCTTAAAATTTACTTAAATTAAAGTGAATTTTACGGAAGTTTACTTAAATAAACTTCTAATGAAGTGAAATTAAATTACACTTTAAAAAAGTATTTTAATAGTGAATTCCAAAAGACTTGAAAATGAGTGTACTTTTCAGAAGTACACTTAGGTAAAAATTACAATACACTTACAATAAAGTACACTTTTTATAAGTACACTAAATTACCACTATAAGTATTTGCAATTTAGTATACTTTTTCTCAGTACACTTAGGTACAATTTAAATAAACTTAAAATAAAGTATACTTTTTAAAAGTACAAAGCAATACCACTTTAAGTCATGCAGAATTAGTATACTTATTTTTAAGTACGTTAAAGTTGAATTTAATTACATCTATTGTGAAGTACACTTTTTAATAGTATATGTTAAGTATACTTTAAATAAAGCACAAAAAGTAAAAGTATTCTTGTACTAACTTTTGTATAATTGAATTATACTTGTAATACACTAAAGTATACTACTTTTTCACCTGGGAAGTAAGGGAGTGACACATATAGATACAATCAGCTCACGAGACGAGACACGATATTGGGAACGAGACGAGACGAGACGAGATTTTAAGAAAACTACAATGACAAAATATATGACTGGACCAACAGACGTTTATTTTACCAAGTTGCACATGCTTTTTGAACTGTTTTATTACAACTCTTTACATGCATGAAATTGAAACTAAAACTAAAATTTATAAAAGTTAAAGTAAAATAAATTAAATTAAATAATTCTCTTTTTTTCAAGTGCAAACAACATTATGTGCAAAACCAAATCAAAGTACCCAAAATGCTCCCAAACAAATTATTTAAAAGTGGCGGGGGCATCTTCGACGGTAATACGGGTATTTTCCGACGTCATTCTGGCTGTCTTTAGCTGTGTTCGAAATCGTTCCCTATACACTCACTCACTATTCCCTATATCGTGTTCATGATATAGTGCACTATATAGGGAACGAACCAACGAGAATTCGGACACTACGCTGAACATTTCTAAACGTCATTTGCGTCAGTAAATGCGCCGGGTATTTGTGTGACGTGATGCGCCCACATCATCTAAACAAACCGGGCTGGAGGTTGTATTGATGTTGAATGTTACATTTCCTTGTTCAAGTTTTTTTTAATTAATTTTGAATGTTAAATATTCTATGTTAAATCCCAAATAAATTGTTGACATTTCTAAACGCAAGCCGGAGACTCCATCATTAAATGTATTCGTTTTCGCGGTTATTCAGCTTCTTCTTCTCCTCCGGAAAAACACGACCGCATTGCATTGTGGTATACGGGAGTAACATGTAGGGTACATCGTATGTACACTCAAATTTTGGGTATTTTAAGTGCACTATATAGTGCATGAAATTAACCACTGAGAATTCGAACACCACTACAAAATGGCGAGCACCCTATATAGTACACTATATCCGTGATAGGGAACGATTTCGAACACAGTTTATGGCTGCTTTCGATGCTTCCCCTCCTTCTCCTCCTCTTCTTTTCCTTCTCCTTCTTTAGGTTCTGGCAGGCTAGATGTAGCAAAGGCGCATTACTGCCCCCACAGGCGAAAAATAGAAGTTTGGATAGCTCACAAATTTCGCGAGTATTTTTTAACACGACGGGTAATATCGTCGAGTTTAATCTCGCCGGATCTCGTGGCTACACCCCTAATAGGAAGCATTCTGACTATGTGGGCTGGGCATACAGTTGTATGCATGACACAATAAAACATTTTATTCATTCATATTAAACCAAACATAATAATAGCCAGCTAACTCTCTTTTCAACACTGTACTTTTGAGCACGTGGATTGGCTAAAACTCTTGCTTCATTTTGGTCAAGCTGCAGCTTGAATTTCCCTCTGGATTAATAAAGTATCTATCTATTGTGACGACCCTCTGACTGTTACGGCCTGATTCCACCGGACGCGTTACGGCAACGTTACGGCTGCGGCACGTCTTGGCCGCGGTCACCGCAGCAGATAGGTTCCACTCTAATCAATGAGACCATTTCCACCGGGCGCGGCTGCGGAACGTCTCAGCAGCGTCCCAGGAGCGGCTCGCCGTGCCGCAGCGCTATCATTCCGTAGCATTCCTATTTTTGCCGCAAGCCGTTGCTGAACCGCGTCAATTTCAACAGAGCAGATCGAGCAGGGCAGGAAGTGAAAAAGTAAAAGCCATAGAGCATCCGGTCCATTTTCAAAATAAAACACAATACTCAGCTCATGTAGCCTATCACAACGTCATTTATGTACCAAATCATCCTTTTTATAAGGGCAATGGCCGCAGGGGCGCTGCCTGGCGGGGAAAAGTGGTACTGATTCTAAGGGCCCAGCCCAACGCAGCACGGCCAACGGCCCGCGGATGGCAATTAATAATATAATATTAATATTCTTGCCTTTTTTTTTTTTTTTTTAAATGTCTCATTACAAAGAAATGGTAATTGGAAATAAACTTATTAAACTCACAACTGTCGATTTCCATAACGTTTTCGTTAGTTATTTAACATATTGTCATTTGCCCTTCCCCCTGAGCTCTTGCGAAATGGTTCAGCCGCAACGCGCGATGCGTTGAATCGAACAGCATCCGAAATGTGAGATGCTAGCACTGGCAGCAGGTGTACAGAGCGGCTGGGCAGGCTGAGGTCAGGTCTTAACCACATGATGGTGAGCTGGTGGTGACAGCTACAGAAATGAAGTCAGGTTGGCAAAAACTGAAGGAAAGACGGGAGAAAGAGGAGAGGGCCAAAAGAGGCAGGCAACTGGTCACTAAATTTTTCGCCAATAAAGAAGGTATGCTCACTCAATGACCTTGCGTTTTCAAACTCTATCAAATGGTAGGCTAACAAGCAGAATTCTTGGATTAGCCTCCAAGAGAGCATGCTAGTTAGCATAGTTTCCTATTTAAAAACTCCACCTTTATTGTCACAGCGAACAAACGGCAAATGTGGACGAACGACCGTGATAAACTAGTCTTTTACTACAGAACCTAACGGGGTGGTGTCTTAAATATGTGCATTTTCAACTTCAGGAGGAGGACAAGATCCGCCCACGGCCACCACGACTGGATCCCATTTCGGAGAAGGAGGTAAGCAACATTAGTTTGGTAGGATGTTAGTTGCTTTAGGATGAAAGTTTTGAATGAGGGTGCCTTCTAGGCTAGATCATATTTCAGTATTGCTAATAACGGTCAGTCGTTAGGTTCGAGAAAACATAGAATGTTTTTCTTTCTTTTACTGTAACTCTTGTTACTTGCAAGGCCAGTGAGTGTGAGTTAACGAAATGCATCCAAGCATGTATAGGCTAATTGAAACCTGCATTCTTCTAACCTTTTCCTGCATTAACCTATTTACTATCTTGCATGCATCATCCCTGATGCAGAGGCAGGCCCCTCATCATGCCATGTTCCTCCAAACACCAATGTTGAAGTGCAGAAGGACAGGACAGGGACCAGCAGTGCAGAAGGTGACCATGTCAGAGGACCATGTCACTTTCATATTTATTCACAGGGTTATACTTTTAAAGCTATTAAGAATGTAGTTAATTTGAATGCATATAACTTGCATATTCATTATTGTAACTCATTGCCTGCATGCATCTAAATGTGCCATGCATTTAACTAAATCCCATCTTAAACCACATCCCTGATACAGAGCCAGCCCCCACATCAGGCCTTGATGTTGCAGCGTCCAGTCCAGACACCAGTGCTGAAGTGCAGGAGGACAGGACGAGGACCAGCGGTTCAGTTGGTGAGGAAATGGCACAGATTACAATGTCACTTTCATATTTATTCACAATAAGATGTTTCCCTTCTTTTAAGGGTGACACTTTTTAAACTATAAATCATGGAGTTAATTTGAATTACACCTAACTTGCATGCATAACTGTAACCTGCATACATTTAACATTACCATGTGTTAGCTTATTAACGTCCATGCATCACTAACCGACATTCCATTTAAATCACTGATACAGAGCCAAGCCCCTCATCAGACCATGATGAGGACAACAGGACCAGTACCAGCAGTGCAGATGACAGCGCAACACAGAGTAAAGAAGAGCAGGAGGGGGCAGGGTTAATGGACGTTTGCCAGTCTGAAAGCGAGGATCTACTGTCAAATGATCCAGGGTTGTGGCCAGCAAAGCTCATGGACAGTGACAGAACTGGTATTGTCAGGAAATTGGCTAATACAGAGTCAAAGCCATTTCCAAAAGACTCTGAAGGGAAAGCTTTTCCAGAGTACCTGAGGTACACAAAGGCAGCAAATGGCAGGGAAAAGACAAAAAGGGATTGGCTAATTTACAGTGAAAGTGTAAATGCACTGTTCTGCATTCCTTGTGTCCTTTTTGCCTCTGAGGTAAAAAAGCCCTCTCAAAGCGCACTGGGTGGATGTGGATACAAAATGTGTGATGTAAAATGGCGTCGCATGTATAACAAATTACCAAGCCATGAGAACAATAGGGCACACAGAGATTGTTATCTAAAATGGAAAAATCTACAGTGCTCTATTAATGCTGCAAAAGGTGTAGACCACCACATACAGAGCCAGATGCTGTCAGAAATCGAGAAAAATGTAGCTCTTTTGACACGCCTCTTAGATGTAACACTGCACTTGGCATCCAGGAATTTGCCTTTTCGGGGCAAAACACAAACATTAGGGGATGTCCACAATGGTAATTACTTGGGGACATTGGAATTTATGTCCCATTATGACCCCCTTTTAAAGGACCACCTCGACAAAGTCAGGAACAATACCAAAGGGAGCAGACTTGCTCATTATTTGTCTTCGGACTCTCAAAATGAGTTCATTCAGCTTTGTGCAAAAAGGGTCTTGAAATCTATTCTGAAAGAAAGGGAGGATGCCATTTACTACAGTATTATTTGTGATGCCACACCTGACATTTCTCATGCAGAGCAAAATGTTCTGCTAATTAGATATGTCCACTACAATGACAATGAAAATGAATGGCAGATAACCGAAAGGTTTACCGAATTTAAACAATTTCACAAAAAAACTGGGAGTGAAATAGCTGGAATGATAGAGAATATGCTTAAGGAACTAGGCATAGATATCAGTGATTGCAGGGGACAAGGCTAGGACAATGGCGCAAATATGTCTGGGAAAGTTAAAGGTGTACAAGCCCAAATACTCAAGACCAACAATCTGGCCACGTTTTCACCTTGTGCTTCCCATACTTTGAATCTCACTGGGGTACATGCTGCAGGATCAAGCGAAGAAGTGTCAACTTATTTTGGCTTCATCAACTGTCTTTACAGATTTGTAAGTGCCAGTCCACACAGATGGGCCATATATAAGCAAGCTACTGGCTGCTCTGTCCACAGCTTGTCTGACACTCGCTGGAGTGCGAGAATTGATGCAGTGAAGCCCATTGCCAAACACTTACCAAGTGTCATTGAGGCCCTTGGTAAAATACTTAGTACATGCAGCCTAACCAATGATGCCAGGGCAGAAGCTGTAGGTCTGCAAAAGTATTTCATGACATTTGATGCCATTGTGCTCCTCACGATTTGGGTGAAAGTTTTGCATGCAATTGACCAAAGAAATGTGATACTGCAGTCAGGGAAAATTTCTCTGGAGGTGGAGGCAGCCAATATAAAGTCCCTCAAAGTTGAAATGCAGAATCTCAGAAATGAGTGGGATTCCCTCCTCGCTGAGGCAACACTCAATGCCACTGAACTGGGGATACCTCCCCATTTCAAAAAGGAAGTTAGCCGTGAGAGAAAACGAAAGAGGTTTTTTGATGAGGCACGCACAGAAGAAAACGTTCAGGGCAATCCGGCAGACACATTCCGAAACACTGTCTTCTACCGTGCCATGGATCACATAATTAGTGACTTGGACACGAGATTCCAAAGCACAGCAAATATTGTTGAGGAATTTGCTGCCATCATTAAAGTTGGAAAGTTGAAGGAGAGTGATGTTGCTGCTGTGTGCCGGCCACTGATACACAAATACAACAAGGACCTCACACCTCAGTTTGAGAGTGAAATCAGGCATCTAAACGATGTATTTTCTGCCACTTTCCCATCTGATTGCTCTGGTATTGATCTGCTAAATGCAATTTATAAAATGCAGCTGCATAGCATTTTTGGAGAGGTTTGCACAGCTATAAGGATTTTTTGCACTCTGCCCGTTACAGTTGCAGGTGGGGAAAGGGCATTCAGTAAACTTAAACTGATCAAGAGCTACCTCAGGTCGACCATGGTGCAAGAGAGGTTGATTAGCCTTGCAATACTTTCAATTGAAAGTGAGTTGGCTCGCTCACTAGATTTCAAAGATTTGATTTGTGACTTTGCAACCAAGAAGGCTCGGCGTCTAGACTTTGGAATTTAAGTCTTTACTGCTCTATAAGAACAGTTTACATAAAGATTTCTTCATATTGTTTGAAACTGTGCAGTAGTGTATATTTTTATTGATGTCTACAATGTGGATCCATTGATATTGTATGCAATTGCACTGTAAATTCTGTTCTTTGTTTACATTTTGATTGTTACTTGGAGCTATTTTTTGCACTTTAGACTTCAGCAATTAAACTTTTTATTCATGAACAGTGTAAATTGAGATTTTTTTTCATATTGTTTGAAGCTGAAGTGTAAATATTTGTGTTGATGTCAAGCAATTGTAATGTTAATTCAGTTCCTATAAGAGTCTATCTTTTTAATGTATATTTTTTATGTACTATTTATGGATATTTGAAATTTTACTTGCATAATAAATTTGTGTTTAAAGTAAGCAGAAACGGTGAATTTTTTTGCAGTGCATCATGTCTTCTGAAAAGACTATTGCAGTTATACAAGGTATGAAATTGTGAGTACTCTTATGGTTTCTTGGGGCTCTGGCTGTGAAGCATCCACAGGCGTATGCTGCCATGTACTGGTTTAACATTGTAATGTACTCTCAATTACAAAGCAAGGTCACTAACTACATGAATGGGCAACCAATAATCAAACTGACAATTGTAGTACAGTTTCAAGCTGCTTACAGACAATTTTAGCATAACAATCAAATTTCTGTCTTTGTGAATCTGTACACACAGCTTTATTTTCAACACAAAATTCCATTGGATTTCCATGGGTATTTGTGTTGTGTGGAAAACAGTGTGTTTGGATTTGCTGAAAAGTTGATGTGTTGAAACCAAACTGGGTCAAGTCCAATTTTAGCATGAGAGAAGGACATTGTTTTAAAATTGTGTTTAAGCAGCTATTGGACAATATGTATAAGACTGCTGCCTAAAAGACAGTAGGCTATAAATACTTAGTTTATTACTTGAATTACAAGATGTCACTAACTGAATGAAATACGTTTAATAAGTAAGTTCATACCCTTATTTAAAGTCACACAAACCCATACTCCATGAAGGGGCAACGAAAAGTCTAACCGAAGTGCTATTGTGATGCTGGGCCATGTTTACCAAAACAGTCGATAGATGTTGGGGGGGGGGGGGGGGGGGCCAAAATTAGAATCTTTCATAGGGCCCAAAATTCCTGGCAGCGCCCCTGAATGGCCGGAAGGACAAAGCATGGCATTTAATTGCAGTAGTTTTGGGAGTGGAAGGTGAGTACATTAGGTTTAGGATTATCGCGTGATCTCGTGAGAATACGGCTGCCGCTGCGCTGCCATAACGCGCCCGGTGGAAATGCAAGCAGGGCAAAGTCGCAGCCAAGACGTAACGCTGCCGTAACGCGTCCGGTGGAATCCCCGGGTTATAGTTAACCTGGGCAAGATCCTCTAATCCTCCCCAGGTCTCTCCTCTCAGGTGGTTCCGGTTGGGTGGAGCTGCCCAATCAACCCCAATCATAGGGTGGCAGATAAAAGGCTCACCAGTCTGCCCATGGCTCTCTCCCTCTCCAGACACATTATTTTTGGTTAAACTTTGTGTCTGTTAATAAATTATGGTTACTTTTCAGTTTAAACCTTGGTGTGTCTCCATATTTGTTACGGCCAAGAGCCGGGCCGTGACGCTATCTATCTCTGGCTTCACCGCTCTCTTTAAGTGGCGACACATATGCAAACCTACAGTATGTAATGTTATTCAATTAAGTTATATTTAACAGCGCAATATTATATTCGAAGCCTAGTACAAGAACTCAGCACTTACCATCTCCTTCGCTGTTGAAAAACTGGCGCGAACTGGCAGCCTGACGTCGCTTGTGTTTCAGGAAGCGACGGAACCGTCAGCTAATAAAATCGTGTTATGCAAAGACACGCAAGTTCACTGTCCAATGAAATCGCCTTTGTAGCCCCCATCCGTCAACTGACGAAGGTAGTGTGCACTGCGCATCCATAGGAACACAAGACTGGTGGGCCATCAGTGTTTACATCAAAAGCTAGATTTATCACACAGCATACACCGTATGGGTCACGTTGATTGGGTTGAAAGTTGATAGATTGAGAGACAAAGTGTAGATATTCAGAGATAAATATCTGGTGTTGGATGTTAAGATAAGATAAGATAGACTCTATTGCCATTGTACAGTCACCTATACAACGAAATTGGGAGTGCCCACTGAAGGTGCATTACACATACAAAATAAATAAATAAACAAGCAATTTAAGTTAAACATTGTAAAAAAAACAAGACAGAAATAAGAAAAACATTTGGAACAAGACAAGGACAGGTGATGTCAGAATAAATAAATATAAAGGCCGTAAGCATATTGCACTTCATAGAAAGTGAGGAATCTGTGTTTCAAGTTGTATGAGTGTTAAGTGTCCTGGGGCCGTATTCACAAAGGATCTTAGGGCTAAAAGTAGGTCCTAACTGGCGAATTTAGGAGTAACTCCTAAAAAATTTAAATTTAGGACTCCTAACTTTTTTCACTAAGGGCAATTCACAAAGTATTTTAGGCCTAAAAGTAGCACCTAAGTCTAGGAGAGCCTAAAAGTCCTCAAGAGGACTCCTAACTCAGTCAGACCTATTCACAAAGAATCGTAAAATGCCTGCGAGACGAAATGTTAGGGTATTAAACTTGTTGTGGAGTTAATGCGCGATGCAATAATATCCCAGACTAACAATAATCTGATTAGTCCCGAAATAAAATGTTTGGCCACACTACGTTTTTTAGCAACAGGGGAAATGCAACTTTGCAATGCCGACGATTTAAAAATATCGCAACCATCAGTCAGCCGTGCCATAAACTTTCCTTTGGACATTCAACAATTACACAGGATCAAAGCCAACTTCATGGCAATTGCAGGTATGCCCGGTGTGGCCGGTGCTATTGACGGGACGCACATAAAAATAATTGCGCCATCAAAAGACGCGGACGTGTTCGTCAATAGGAAGAAGGTGCATTCCATCAACACGCAGGTTGTTTTTGATGCAAATTTTAACATAGCCTACTGGATGTTGTTGCAAAGTGGCCTGGATCTTCAGCTACCCATGATTCGCACATTTTAATGGTGAGCGGTCTGAGGCGGCTTTTTGAGATGTACCAGTTGGGTGTCACTTGCTGGGTGACAGTGACTATCCATGCAAGACGTGGCTTTAGACACCCTACCTCAATCCACAACCGGGAGCACAGTTAAAGTATAACATGTAAGTGATTACGCAGATTACGCTTAGTCCTATGCGTAAAACACATCGTATTGGCTCTTTGACGCCTTTTATTTGTTGAATCCATATTTATTATTGTTTACTGATTATTTCTTCCATATATGCTAGCGCACACAAACATACACAAAATGTTGTGGAGAGGAATTGGGCAGATGAAACGTCGGTTTCATGTCCTCCACGGCGAAATACCCCTCACCCCAGAGAGGGCAAGCACAGTAATCACTGCATGTGCCATTCCACACAACCTCTGCAAGCGGAGGAACATTCCACAGCCAGACGATGATGATGATGATGATGATGATGGCGATCAACATGACAATGAATTTGGCCGTGTGGAACCGAGTGGACTGGCATTTAGGGATCACTTTGAAAACACATTTTAGGTAAACACCTTGGCACAAATCAGTCAACACTTGTGTGGTTCATAACATTTATTTTATTTTCAATTTTACGTATTTTTATTGTTTGCTTTCTCTCTCTCTTGAACGTGCAGGCTACAACGTCATTATCGTGGTCTGCACAAAATTGTCATCATGCGTGTATTCTGCTAACTGCACTATAACTACTTAATAGGAATTCATTTCTAGCCTAGGCTATTTCCTTGTTTTTCGGTGATTCAGTGGGCTCGTCTGAACAACCAATCACCGAACTGACCGCTTCTAACTTCTTGTACGAGAATTGACGTAATCCATAGCAACGGCGCGTCACTCTTAGTTCACTCTTTGTGATTTATCCTTAGTAAGAGTAGGTCTCAGCGGCTTTGTGAATAACTTTTAAGAAAAAACTCCTACGTAAAATGTTTTAGCGCGAGTTAGGAGCACTCCTAGCGGTAAGATAAAATGCTTTGTGAATACGGCCCCTGATTTCCCAAGGAAAGAAGCTTTTGTTCAGTCTGTTGGTTCTGCTCTTCAGGCTCCTGTACCTCCTACCAGAGGGCAGTAGGCTGAGCAGGTGGTGGCCGGGATGGAGGTGGTCACTGATGATCTTACTTGTTCTTGAGATGCATCGTGAGCTGGCAATGTCATCCAAGGAGGGCAAAGGAGAGCCAATAGTTTTTTTTCAGCTGACCTTATCACCCTCCTCTTTCCTGTCAGCCACTGTACAGCCAGCATACCACACAGTGATGGAGAAGGCCAGCACACTCTCGATGGTGGAGTGGTAAAAGGTCACCAGGAGCTTCTCCTCCAGTTTGTTTCTCTTGAGTACCCTCAGGAAGTGGAATCGTTGTTGGGCCTTCTTCACCACCGCTGATGTGTTAGCTGACCAGGATATGTCCTCAGAGATGTGAGTTCCCAGGAACTTGAAGGTGGAGACTCTCTCCACACAGTCACCATTTATGTGGAGAGGGGCTGGGTCAGCTCTGTGACGCCTGAAATCCATTATAACCTCCTTTGTTTTAATTGTGTTAAGGGTCAGGTTGTTTGCAGCACACCACTCCACCAGCCGCTGCACCTCATTCCTATAGGCCGACTCATCTCCTCCAGTTATGAGCCCCACCACAGTCGTATCGTCCGCGAATTTGACTATTGTGTTGGAGGGGTGGGTGGGAGTTAGGGCTGCAACAACGAATTGATAAAATCGATAAAAATCGATTACTAAAAGCGTTGGCAACGAATTTGGTCATCGATTCGTTGAGTCGCGCGATTAATACGTCACTCGTAGGCGCGGCACTGTTTAGTTTACAGCCAGCCGCTGACAGGTGGTTCATGCACGCCCACAGCGAGCTTTAGTGTTAGTGAACACAGCTTGTACTTTGGTCATATCTTAACACTGGACTGTAGGCCTATATAAAGTAGGGATGCACCGATATGAAAGTTTTGACCGATACCGATATCCGATAATAAAATTGCTGTTACGGCCAATATTTACCGATATTGATATTGGTATAAAAACAAGTTTCTATGATGATTTTGTATACTGAAGAACATGTAAACACTGTGAATATGAAAAAGTTATTTCTTTCTTTATTTTCCAAAACAAGTTACAGTTACAGGGCATCCATAACAAACACAAGTTACTAACAGTGTTAGTTTTAGGCTACTTTTACAACTTGCATCTATGAAAAAGTTTGGATCATAAATCACAATAACGATCACAAATCAAAATATCTTGACAAGGTTTTATAACTTAAATCAAATTTGCCAATATTCATGGAAAGTTTAAGTCAATTTCAACTCAAATCTGTGAAATAGGCTACATCAAATATATCAAGGGAAGTTGGTTGTAGTCTTTTCACTCGGTTCTAGCCCTACTGTTGATCCGGAGAACGGAGCGAAAAGACTACAACCAAATATAAACCGGTTCCGGTTTCCGTTTCAATGCGATTACGGAACGCCAAATAAAACACAACAGAAACTGTATTTCGCTACGATACTTGATGATGTTGTTAATACCGGAATTGTCCTTTAAACATGCGCTGATCACTTGCGTCCCGAACCGTGAGGGTTGGGTTCACGGTGAACCCGTGAACCGTTGCACCACTATTGGTGTTGGAATGATTTGACACGGCATCCTCCGAGCATTACTTCGGCTTTGCAAGTACTGCATATTGCAATTCGAGTACCTTCATTTGAGACCGTAAAAAACATCCAAACCGCCGACATTGATTCTTTTCAGTTAAGGTGACAAACACTCCTGTACTGCCTCTGTGCGTCTCTGGCTGTGTCACTGACACTGTCACATGACCAAACAAGCTGCGCATGGGCAAAAAAGAAACACAACGGCAACTAGACGGAAATAAATATCAGCTGTTAATATCGGACCAGTTTTACTTATCGGGCCGATGCCGATATGTTAAAAAATGACTAACATCGGCCGATAACGATATCACTGCCGATACATCGTGCATCCCTAATATAAAGTGTTGTTCCTTCACTGTCTTTGGGTTAAAAAAAACTCCTTCAACTCAGTATCCGTCTAGTCCAACCGAAACCTCTGTCAGCTGCTGCTCCTGCTGCAGACGGTGTGCAGACGGGCTCGGACTCGAAATGTAAATGTAATCGTAATATTGCCAGTGTGATGGTATAGTTCACATTTTACCAAAATCTAGTTTAAATGGACATACGTGCATATTTTACAGTAACGGAGGTCGATACGCGTTCTTCCGATCATGAATGGGCAAGTCGCGTTTCATACTGACAGATGAATAGGCTACGCTAAGTTTATTAAATAGCCTACGTCCAACCTAAGGCTATTTAATAAACTGAGCATAGCCTATTAATCTTGTCAGTATGAAAATCAGTGCACGGATTCATTGTCCCTTCATTATTATGTCTCCTGCTAACTATGAAGCGATAATGAATCAGTACACTAACAAGCTATAGAGAGGTTGTAACGTTAGACCTACCGTAATTGTGTCACTCCTCCACTCCTTGACCTACGTCTCAGGCGACAAGGGGAAAACTTTTTCTAGCGATAAAGTTAGGCCTACTGTAAAGAAAAGCTATTGTCTCACCAGGCTATCATCAAAATAATATTTATTTGGCACTGTATTGCAGAAAAGGAAAGGAAAAATGAAGCTGCCATTTCACTAAACTCCAACGAGCCCGTTCCTGTTTAAGCAGTTACGGCTAATTAGACTCACTACTGCTACTACAGGTGGAATTATAAAATAGCAACTTGCCTAAATGCAAGATTTTAATCATGTCTTTCCTGTCAGATTGGCAGATAGGAATTCCAAGAGTTCAACAGATAAAACCAAGTCATTGTAAAACATGCACATAAACAATTACTTGTCAATACTCAATAAATAGAACATTTCATTAAGACATTTATCTAGGTAGTCAGAAAAACCACACTTGCTTTTATCAATAAATAAATAATGTTTAATAGTGGTGTGTATGTTATTGTTTGTGCTATTTGAGCTGACCATCACTCATGGTCAAGTGCATCATAAAATGGATGAAAGTCCTTCGGTAAGACATGTTTCAGTTCTTGAAGGTGCTTGAACTTAAGTGCTTTAATTTTCTGGGGGGATGTATAGATTTGGGCCACGCTGACACACGCCTTCCTCAGGGATGGGGATGTGAAGGGTTGCCAGTTGTCGGAGTGGAGTAATTTGAACTCCATACTGCCATCCACATTGTATCTAATAGAGAGATGAAAGAAAAGAGGGATGTCGGGGAACAGAGATAGGAGGGAACCAAAAGCAAGTTTAGATTTATGAAACAAAATATTTTAATATGATATAGCTAATATTTCATGCATGAAAAAGTAGTCTGTAAAGACCTGACTGCTCGGAGGTCATGCACCATAGGATCGCCAACTTTGCTACCAGGTCGAATTGACTTGCAGATTTTCCCTTTGCTGAAGTCTTGGAAAAAGCTGTAATCAACATACTTCAGCTCGTATGGTTTTGGACTTGAACGAGCTCCCCGAATGAGTGCAGCATACTCAGCTGGAACATGTACATCTCGGTTCCTTAACTTTCTTTCGATCACACTGTGCACAGAGTCACATTCCATCTGTGTGTGGCCTCTTTGAAGGTACTTCTGCGTCACTTGCTTTTTTCTTTCAGTGGCAAACTTTAAGAGGGTTAGGACCAGGTTTCGGTTTTAATAACCAACACCCATCACTCCAAATAATGAATTCAGTGTAAGTGGGGTCTGTTTCAAGATAGTCCACAATGCAGGAGGCAAACTCATTGGCAGAGACCCCCCCCCCCTCACCCTCATGCCAAAGGTAATTTGTCACTTCATGTGATACCATATTGTAGATGGTAAAATTGTGGACACCAAGCTTCATTTTGTAGTAGAGGTTAGACGCTTGAAGCTTTGGGCAGAGGAGACGGGCCTTGCAGATCCATGCATGCAACCAAGGTGGTGTTATTTGCAAGTTGTTTGTCCCTATTCTTTTCTGCTCGTCCTCGTCCTTCTTAACACAGTGTTCCTCCCACACAGCAGCCTCGATGTTCCCAGCTTTGAAGGCACAGCAAGTGTCACACTGATCTTTCTTTGAATGGAACAATGACAGATTTAATTCTTTAAAGGTGTTACTGAACACTTGTCTTGACAGAGGCTGGATGCCGTAGGCTGCACATGTCTGCTTATATTGTGAGTGGAGATGATTGATTGACTTGAATAAAGGCTCCAGGTACATCTTAGAAGAGGAGGACCTACAGTAGTGCGATGGTACTTTCGGCAGTTTAAGAAGAAAGGACTTTAGGAAGTCCCGCTCCTCTGTCCTCACCCTCACTCTTGTCGTCTTCTCAGGACTTTCCTCTCTTCTTCCAACCCATTTTAGAAAACTCCACTGCTTGATGCCAAGGGTCGACAGGAACATCCGCTGACAAACTCTGAGCCTTCTACCATCAACACATAAAAAACCACAGAGAGATGCTGACCTCAGAGACTGAACCGCTTCTGTCCGGCGCCACTTGACATCACTCACCTCCACCAGTGACTTCACGTAGATTTTCCTTTCTTTCCAGTCCATTTCCCCCAAAAATACTTGAATATTTCTTCCCTCTTCCCTTCATCGATTTCGGTGCAGTGTAGTTTGCTGGATTTCTGGCAGGACTCAGCCAGGCACCGCCCCTCCATTTTTTTTTCTTCTTTGTTGATGAATTAATTTTTTTTCCGTCCAAGATATGATTGGCCCCTCATTCTTCTCCTTTTCTGGATGTTACCCGGTCAACAGCATATTCATATGATTAAAAGAAAAACAAAAGAAAACATGTTTCACAAATTCACATTTCACTTACATAGTTTCTTAGCATGTGGAAGTATGTGTGTCAGTGTGTAGGCATGCATTAAAGTTTGGCAGTGGTGTGTGTGTGTGTGTTTGTGTGTGTGCATGTGGCTGAACAGACACTGTGGCTGAACAGACACTGAACAGAAATAGTATGTACTAAGTATTCGGATTCCGCCCAGGTCTTACTGAAGGCATTTAATGGTCAAAATATTATTAATAAATATTCAAATATATTCGAATATTAATATTTATAAACAAACGAACTTCGAATATGATTTTTGGGCAAAAGTCCAAGCCCTATTTCCTACAAACCTTCCTTCTCATTGCTGACCCTCACGTTCGCCTCAAGTACCCTATCATACCTGACATTGACCATTTCACACATCTCCTTAAGAGAGAAAGACATCCTGAAGAAAGGGAGAAACCCAGATCAGAAAAAAAGATAGCGCTATGCCCAGTCAACATAGCTTCACTTCGGAAATCCATGAAATCGTAGCAAGTTGGGTATAGTGTTGGAAATGCTCAGCCTCTACCAAGCGGTACGAGTGAGGCATGCTCTAGTGACAATCACGACAGTAACATTACAGTCTATAATTTGACCACTTAAACTCAGGAAAAAAACATATTTGTTTGAATTGTATCAATGTCAATGAGTTTATTTACCAACTAGCAAGCAAACAAGCAAGCTAATCTGTGTTTAGTAGGGCTGTAACGATACACCAACTCACGATTGGGTTTGTATCACGATTTTTGACCCACGGTTCGATACATCCCACGATTTTTTTACATTTAAAAAGCATTTTATTTCAACAACACTAACAATTAACTTAATGTAACATTTAATAACAAATAATTGAACAGATTTGAACAGAAAGAATACTATTAAAGTAGAGCTAAATTAATAAATAAATAACCAAAGTTTGCTAAACCACCAACTAGTTTGGTGGTTTAGTCAAATATCCTATTGGCGCTTCTTATTAGGCTATGCAGCTTAAATAATGACATGATCAGGCCGAATAGAATGCAAAATGTTTAATAGCCTAACTTTCAATAGATGGGAAAATAAATGAGCATCTAACATGAACGTCGCAATAACGAGGCACAGTGTTACGAGTAGCGTATGTGTGTGCACGAGAATGGTAGTGTGCGTATGTGTGTGTGTGAGTGACGTCAGCGAGTGAGTGGACGAGCGAGGAGAGCGAGCGGTAGCGTGTCTAGTGAAGAAGCGAACGATTCCGGTAGAATAAAGTACCCATCCTGTCAATAATCTGTGGCCGCTTCATTCCGACCTTTAAGCAGCCGGTCAAATCACACAAAACAATAGAGACAGGGATCACACAGGCAATCTTTTTCGCGCTTGGCCCACTCTGGATAAATGTCGTTCATATCGCATATGAGGACTTCAACGGCTATGGAGAAATGAAATCCTCCGTAGCCACGGAGAGCTGTTATCTCAGAGAGGGCAAACTTACGGCATCAATAAGAGGGGGCGGTGTCAGCAGACTATTATTAAGACAAATTAGCAAATTTCAATCGGACAATTTTACCACAGAGTTAGAAAGGGCGTATCGCGCTTCTGCCTTCTCACACCGCGAGGCAGGTTCGTGGCTTTGAGTGTCGCGATTTCGGTTTCGATACGCGTATCGTTACAGCCCTAGTGTTTAGCCTACTTAATTTACGTTCGTCAGTCAGGTTCCCAATAAAAAATATTCAGTGAAAATTACTTCATCTTATATTGCAACTAGAAAAAACTTGAACAGTTGACAAAAAAACATAATACCTTACCTTCAAAGTGTTATTCGGCTACCCGATGACTCCACAGGGCGGGAGATACGCGGCGTGATTGACAGCTTTGACACCAAATGGATATACTTGAAAATCAGATTACATGATTTCACAACTTTTCATTGGTCAATTAGGTTCATGACGCATACTGTATACGGAAATGAACCTGGACATTCTATCATCGTAAAATCTGCAAAAATGGACATGTACGCGGTTTTCATCGGACAGCGACGATACATTGTATGTTTTTTTTGTGCTATCCCATTTATGTTTTTTATTTTTTTGAATAAAGCAATTACAAATGTTTCTTTTTTTGTCCGATTCAACGATTAATCGTAAAAATTATCTACCGATTAATCGATTATTAAAATAATCGTTAGTTGTAGCCCTAGTGGGAGTACAGTAATGTGTGTAGATAGCATACAGGAGTGGGCTCAGCACGCAGCCCTGTGGAGAACCCGTACTGAGCATGAGGGTGGAGGAGCTGTGGGTGCCAATTTTAACAGACTGCGGTCGATTTGTAAGAAAGTCTTTTATCAAGGCACAGGTGGCGGGGGGGAAGTCCAGGGCAGCTAGCTTGCTCACAAGGATGTCAGGGATGATGGTATTAAAGGCAGAGCTGTAGTCGACGAAGAGCATCCTTACGGAGGTCCCCGGGTGTTCCAGGTGGCTGAGTGCAGTGTGGAGGGCTGTAGAGATGGAATCATCAGTTGATCGGTTTGCTTTGTATGCAAATTGGAAGGGGTCAAAGGTTGAAGGGAGGCATTCTTTGATGTTTTGTTTTAGTTTTTTTTGTTTTCGATGTTTTGTGTGTTTATTCAAATTCGATGAGAAAACGTTGTTTTTTTTCAAAGCATTATTGAAAGTTTGCAATGACTGATGTTTGTTTGCTTTTGTTTGTACATTGCAAACTTTCAATGAAGCTTTGAAAAAAAAGTCATGCATCATAATATTAATTTACTGATTATTGGTCTACATAATAACAGATTTGAGGGAAAATTAAGCATTTTCAGATAATGTAGGAAATTACATCACAATAAGCAAATATATTGGTATATTTGCAGGCACTAGCGAAACCATTTATATTGCAGAGGCGTCTGTTTTCCTTAAATCAATTGTTAATAGTCATTTGACCAACACATTCAAACAATGTTTGCCCCAAGCCAGCATTTCCTGAGAGAAACAACAGGGGTGGGGGGGGGCATGGTCACGGTAGGGACCGTAAAAGTCAGGATCTGTGTGACATAGCAGTTATTACTGAGACTGAGTGGAGAGATTACATACTCTGTAGAGATGAAATTACTCAACTGAAATTAAAAAGGTGAATATAAATAGCTAAATAAACAAACAGAATCATGTTCTTAGTATTACCAATGTCTTATTTTAGAGAAAAACAGCAGAGGTGGGGTAACAGCAGATTCACGGTGGGGACTGTAAAAGTCAGGATATGTGTAGTCTGGCTGAACGGAAGTGGGCAGCGTCTATTGCCTAGCGTCAGATTTCACCGCTACTCCTCCCTTTCCGGTTGCTGGCATTTCCCCCCGGCACTATTTTGCATGGACACCGCCGCTGCTTCCCGGGCTTAGCCCCGCCCTAGACGATTGTGATTGGTTTAAAGAAATAAAAACAGGCCCGCCCAGTTTCCCCACGGATAGACGGCTCGAGGTTAGGGTTGAGCACCGAAACTCGGTTCCAGTAGGGAACCGGTTCCGACGTAAACAGTTGTAACGAGATCGAATAAGATCGCACATTCCGGTTCCTCATAACGGTGCCTGGCGTTTTTTAACGCCCCCTGCCCCGCCCCCATGGTGTTGCGGCATCAACTTGCTTTAGTGCTGGGCCCTATACCGGATCACACTGAATAACGGTGTGTATTTTCGTTAGGATATGATTTTTTTATATACCGCCATACCGGTGTATTTGATTACACAACGTTCGGAACGCAGCGCTGCGCGACACTTTTTCAGACGGGACCCTTTTCAATGTTGCGCTAAACACGCATGGTACGACTTTCTTTATAGGTCCATGACTGCGAGGCGTGGTATTTCAGGCCAACTGGTAAAAGAGTGTGTCACGGCTTTCAAACATATAAACCATAAAGCCTATGGGCGCCTCGAGACTCGGGACGGACTTGTCAACGCGCTGCGGCATCGCTTACTTGATGTTGTTTTGATTGAAGATCAGCAGGTTGTACTGGGTGAACGTGAATGAACGTGTGTGTGTGTGTTGCGAGCGAATGTCATTTTAAAATAACAAACAAACTCAAAGCCGATGCATGCATCCAAAACTTTCTGTTCAAAACCAAATAAACAAATCAAAAACAGAGTCGATATTCGCTTCAAATACTTTTTCTTTTCAAAACTTGGGAATTAATACAGCGCCGTACCGAGCGGTTGAAAACAATGTTGGCGTCTCCTGTGGCTGCCTTGCGCACCTGAGTTATATTACTTAATATGACTTTGGCAGTAATGTTGCGCCATGATGCGTGCCTGCCTGCTTTCAGCGAGTAATTAATATTAAATATATATTTTTTAAAAAGATATTTATCATCACAGCACTCACAGCAGCCTCTTCGGGTAATTCGAGTAATTTAATGCCAACCGTGATCTTGCGTAGGCTAGCAAACAGCGTTTCCATTCAACTCAGTGTACGCTGACTTTCTGCTTAATTTGAAACTCATAACAAGTCGTGCATGTATGCAAGTGTGTGCGGTTTCGTTTTTTTAAGTACCGGTTTGAGAACCGTTTTAGCACCGGAACCGTTTGAAAAGTACAGAGTAGGCACCGGTATCGGATAAAACCCAAACGATACCACAACCCTACTCGAGGTAGCGTGGTTCCAGACCATTCTACTTGCTGTAGTTTGGTCTGGCTTTGCGAGACTAGGATATGTGTAATGTCAGTTATTACTGTGACTGAGACCCCATTTGTCCCCATTACACTTTTGTGTTTCTTTCCGTAGCCTACTTGGGTATACCCTTCCATTTGGTTATTCTAACCGGGTCGATTTCAAGACAAAACACTCCTGAAATGTTTATGAAATATAAGTATGAATGAATAAACATTTTCCCTCCATTTTTCGAGCGCCACGTGGCTCCCTGTGACCCTGGAGACCCCAAATTTGGCACATAGGATGTGATGGGGCCTCTATACAATAATATGAAGCAATAAACCCCCCCAAGTGTTTTAATTTTTTTAATTGGCTGTTTCAGAAACTCAAAGTCAAGAGGTTGTCAGGCCTATAGAATAATAATAATAATACATTTAATTTAGAGGCGCCTTTCAAGACACCCAAGGTCACCTTACAGAGCATATAGTCATCATAAATAAATGACATTGTGGAAAATAAATAAACATTAAAAAAAATATATACTCTGACACCCTCTGACAAAGCTGGCCAGTTTTGAAGCAAATTATTTTCTAAAAGTCGTAGAAGTCCGATTTTTGTTATGTTGATTGATGGCCTGGGATGAGCGGAACGTCGTCAGTATGGTGTTGATCGGACCCATACTTTTCGATGGCCAGGCCTTCAAGTAATAGCCTTTTTGAAACTTCAAGTGCTTGCCATTTGCACAAAAATAGACCAAATGACTAGAAACTTGGGGTTTGAACTTTATTTTGGACATAGATTGATCACGCTAAGTCCCAACTCTGTAGACCTATTGGAAAGGTAAGTAGCTCTACGGTGCTCGTATCGCAAAGCAAACCGAAATATCCATGCACAAGACCCTCTGTTGTGCAACATAGTCAAAAGTGGTTAGGGTCGGGTTAGGGTTTGTAAATTTGGGCTAGTTTTTACAATAAAAAAGTAGCTTAAAATGACGGCTGACCTTTGACACTCAGGAAGGCCACAACGGTTTGAGACTCGGCGCACTTGTCACACACCGGGTCACGATGCACATACTCAAATTTCAGCCTTCTGGGTCAAAGCGTTTGAAATATTAAAGAAAAGGGTTTTTTCCTCCATTCTTGAAATTAAAATGGGAGCACGTATATACTCTGACACCCTCTGACAGAGGAGTGGTATTTATTTATTTTGTTTAACTTAACTAAACATTTCTTAACTTCAACATTTCTTTATTGGCATTTCTCATTCATTGAAACAAAAAATCGATGCACACTGCCTGAACACCCAACCTCTTGGGGACTGCAGTACCACTATGTTACCACTAGAGGTATACACACAAATAGAAATATACACACACACAGATTTTTGTCAGGATTTGTCCACATGGGGACTTTTTAGAAAACGGCATGGGCCATGTTTAAATACTGTTTAGGAGCCATTGGTGGGGCTCTATTTTTTGTCCCCACGGTGACATGAGTCCCCATGGGTCTGTGTGCAATCAGGTCCCCACAGGTATAGAGGAACAAGAACACACACACACACACACAATCAGTGTCATTTTCCGATTGGAATGTATTCATTTGACAGCGTTCCTACTTCTGTTTTCCTGTGTTCACATTAATGTATTCATGCAGTCATATTCATTGATTCACATATCTGGCTCCCTGCTGGAGTCCCTCCTCTGGCCCCCATCTAGAGATCCATTAAGCTCTGACTCGATTCACACGTCAATAGATGTGTGTGCACGTGTGTTTGTGTGTGTGTGTGTGTGGGTGTGTGTGTGTGTTGTATGCATGAATGTGTGTGTGTGCCTATGCATGGATGTATGCGTATGTGTGTGGCGTATGCATGGATGTGTATGTGCGTATGCATGGATGTGTGTTGCGTATGCATGCATGTGTGTGTGTTTTGTGTGTATGCATGGATGTGTGTGTGCGTATTCATGGATGTGTGAGTGCGTATGCATAGATGTGTGTCTGTTTATTTGTCTGTGTGCGTATGGATATGTGTCTGTGTTTTTGTGTGCGTATGTAAGTCTCTGTTTGTGTCTGTGTGTGTGTGTCTGATTATGTGTGTGTCTCTCCACCCTCCAGAGAGCGAGCATGGTTGGGGGTTTGAATCCCCGCTACCCTGGTCGACCGGGCGAACCACATGTCCTCCTAAGTGCCCATCGACCACCTGAGGGGGGGGGAGATGGAGAGAGGGGGGAGGGAAGGAAGGAGAGGGTTTTGCAGATAGCGAAGATGCAAGGTAAAGCTAGAGAGAGAGAGAGAGAGAGAGAGTGTGGCCGGGATGAGAGCAGGGCCGTGCCTAGATTTTTGGAGGCCCTTGTCGAAGTTGCTTTTGGGGGTCCTATTTTGGAAAATATGCTAAATCTGTGGAAAAACGCTTCACTGCCAGCATTCTTGTTGTGACAGACATCGGAAACTTACACCCCTGCAATTTAAACATGATCATTGGGAAACTGCAGTGAATGGGTTAACCTAGTGATTGTTAGTGCTTGAGACTTGGTTCTATGAACATCCTTAATGCATCGACAGAGATATAAAGAAAAAATTCTCTTTCTTCTGACAAATGGACATATTGCGAGTCGCTTTGGATAAAAGCGACTGATAAATGCCCTGAATGTCAAATAATTGATTCATTCTTTATTTGAATGGTGGATGAAATGACAGAATGGATGGATCCATCCATCCATTAATGAACTAAATTAGTCTGTTACTCGGACAGAGGGGTGATTCAATGAATGGACAAGTGGTGATGAGAGGGTGATTGTATCCAGGGCTCTTTGGCAGTAGCGGGCTGTGATCCAGAGGCTATGGTACGGGGAAGAGCTGGTGCTAAACTCATCTTCTCTGTTTGCTAACACTGGGAGGGACGAGATAACTAACACACACTCTGTCTGTCTGTCTGTCTGTCTGTCCGACACTCTGAGGGAATATTTAAAAACCAAAGCTAATTTTTTCACCAGTCTCTGTCCTTTTTATTCTCACTGCTTTGATTATGTGTATGAAACACACACACACACACATGCAGGTGTAAAGACGCACACACAAACATGCGTGCACTTACACACTCAGGTATTCGGGGAGGTGTGAGGGAGGTGTGTTAAACACTATCCGTGTTCCTCACACCTCCCTCACACAATAGCGGCTCTTCCACCTCCATTCAAATGCAAAACACGCACACACGTACACACACACACACACACAGACACATAAACTCCCCAAGTAGTAGTCTACTCATCATCTGCCTCTTGGAGCTCATGCACCTGTATGCGTGTGAGTGTGCGTGTGCAAGAGTTCTCCATTGTTATGTGTTCCTGTCTGTCTTTTCCTCGATATTTATTCTTTTTCTCTCTCTCTCTCTCTCTCTCTCTCTCTCTCTCTCTCTCTCTCTCTCTCTCTCCTTCTCTCTCTCTACCCATATCTCTCTCTTGATCTGTGTAGTCTGTCTTTCTCTCAATATTTCTTCTCTCCTATTTTTCTGTCTCTCCTTCTCTTTTTCTGTCTCTCTCTCTCTCTCTCTCTCTGCCTCCTAGAGACAGGTAGTGCCTTCAGGCTTCGGACCCCAAACACGGCCTTTCCGGGCCTTTGTATCCGTCGGCTTGTCTTTTTGTTTTTTATTCGCGTTATTCATTTAGGGGCCCATTTTTTATTAATTAGCTCAGAGGAGCCTCAGAGACGCCGGGGCCCAAAATGGCTGTCGGTCACGGTCACACCCTCTCTACGTAAACATCGCTCATTTATTTCTGAATCGTTCAAATCGTCTTCAGCGCCAGAAGGCAGAAAGAGAGAAAGTTGGGACCTGTCAAATCTAGAATGTGTGTGTTCATTTAAAACGTACAGTGTCAGAACAGAAGCCTCCTCCTCCATCACTTCTTCTCCGCTTCCTCCTGTTCTTCCATGACTCCTCCTCCTCCTCCTCATCAATGGGGGAGGAGGGGTCTGGGGTCGCGGTTCACATGTACAGGGGGGTGGGGGCACGTGATGATGTGCACGATGATCATAGACGATGTGGTGTTTTGTATCAAAGATGTTCTGATTGTGTTTGTCTGTGTGTGTGTGTGTGTGTGTTTGTTTGATAACTTGTGTGTGTTTTATGATGGTGTGTGTTTGATGTGTGTGTGTTTCATGATGTGTGGCTGTGTGTTTGATGGTGTGTGTGTGTGTGTGTTTGATGATGGGTGTGTGTGTGTTTGATGATTGGTGTGTGGAGGTGTAGCTCGGAGTTAGCACAGAGGTATCATGCAGTAATTATTAGCGTGGAAGGTAGCGAGATGGTATCAAAGACTTAGTGCACAGTATGTGAGGCATTAGCATGGAAGCTAGCAAGGAGTTAGCAAACACTATGCGAAGCATTAACATGGAAGCTACTGAGGAGTAAGCAAACAGTAGGCGAGGCATTAACATGGAAGCTAGTGAGGAGTTAGCACGGCATGAGCATGCAATAAGCATTAGCATGCAAGCAAGCAAAGACTTGTGTAGTGTTTTGGACCCTGTGTGGTTTATGTTTGTTAATGCCCCTAGTGGTGATTTGTGGAAGGGCAGCATGCTTTGAAACAGGAAGCAGCCTGCTATAAATTAGGAAAGAGCCATTTTGTGTAAGTCTATGTGGCTTTCAAGCCATGATTCTCAGCTCCAGTCTCATGTCATACCTTGTTGAGACGTTGGATGTATTGTCTGTAAGTATGTTAATGTAGAAAACCCAATATTTCTTGCCTTTAGTGTGAACTATGTTTACTGAACAATCACATTTATTCTGAACTTATACATGCTATGTTAATACTTCATGCTAAGCCTCCCGCCTCCATTGTTTTTCCTTTTTATACTTAATGTGTGATGCAAGCTTTGTACATTTACCACTTCTGAGCTGTAATGCCAACATTTCCTGTACAGTTTTATGAGTCATTGAAGTTCATGTTTAACTGACTGGATAGCTAGATGTTCATCTAGCGAGAACAGCACACTTAGCACAGAGTTAGTGCACAGTCAAACCATTACCGGCAGCTTACTAGCGTTGGAGTTAGCATGGTATAGTTAGCGGGGCGTCAGCTCCTCCCCCCCTACCGGAACATATGGCTGGTCCTCAGAGTCACCATCTCCGTGACGACGGCCAAGACACCCTCCCTTTCTTGTCCGTCGTGTCGGTCTGTTGGGAAAGGGAAGCATGGAAGACCATGAGTTAAAGAGTTTCCCCTGAGGAGGAGGATGGAGTTGTGAGGAAGAAAAAAAAAGGTAGATATAAATCATGTTTTTTTCTTCTTCTTCACCCGGGATTTCCGGGAGCTTCTGGAATCTTAGTGGGAGTTTGGACGTGGTGTGTGTGTGTGCGTGTGCGTGTGAGTTAGGGATGGGCATTCGATTCAGTTGTCTTAGTCGATCGTGGGGAGAATTAACGATCAATTAGTCGATTAATCGTTAATATTTTACCTTAAAATGTTGTCACGACCAAGTATAACAGCACCGGGACTTTTAACTATACATGTATCACACCTCTGTTTATGTTCTGCTAGCTAGTGTGTGTGTTGCTTTGCAACAGTTCAGTCCCAGTCGCGGATCCATTTATGTTCGCGGTGCCAAATAAATAATTAAATAAACAAACAAATGTTAAACTAATTAATGGTGTTTGTAGAACTGTTGTATAAAAGCAATATCACACTCGAGGTTGTGCTGTTGTAGTGAATATCAGCACAGCTGTCATTATCTTCGGCACAATCACAGCCATGCTGATACAACGCACTCTCATGTGATATTACTTAAGTATTTATATGCTATATTCAAAATGAAATGAAAATACAAAAGCAGCGTGTTTTCCTAATTGGGATCTTTATTATTAGATGAACAACTCAGTTAAACCAGATCCGTTCAATAGTTATGCGCTACTCTGCTCTAAGCAACGGAGCATGCAGCTCGAAGCCGGTGCTCATAAGCATAACTAAAAATAAACACAACCCTAGTTAGCTCCCAAAATAATAACAATAATCATATAAAAAAAACAATCATGTTACAACTTAACCAACCAGTCTATGGATTTTTGTTCAGAAAGATGAGCATGTTGACATGCTCTGGGGTAAGACGCGACCGCAGCCTGGTGACCGTCAGTCCAACCACCGAAAACACCTGCTCTGAGGGGACCGACGTTGCCGTGATGCACAAATACCTCCGTGCTAACTTGGCAAGGCGGGGGAACACCTTTCCACATTCCAGGGGCTCAGAAAGTTCTTTATTTCTGCTTCGATGCTAACCTCGCCTTGAGTGGTAGGCCTATAGTGCTCCCCAAGAAGTCATTTTTTAAATAATAATGGTCCCACACCAGACTACGCCGCGGCCTCGTATGCTTCGTGATTACATGGCCGTGTTCCAATATCCATACTATCCGTACTTACTAGCCTAAGTTTGAGTACGGAGGGCGTTCCGATTCAGATCGGGTGAAAATAAGTACTAAAAACGGTCAAAGTGTTTCAGTGTTTTGGTGCGGTACAATCACAATCCATTTCATGATTCTGTGATTCTCTTTTATTGTGTTTTTTGTTTCTGGCCCAATGGCACTCAGTCCGTAGTCCTTGAGGGTCTGAAGAATGACCCCAAACACACACACACACACACACACACACAAGATGGCCTCCATCTCCTTGGAGATGGAGGCCCCCTTCTCCTCTCAAGTCGGGGGTCTACGGACCCTCCAACTCAAACCCCACCAGGTCCCCTGTGGCCGTCTGCACACACTCCTCCACCACACACTCCCTCCAAGACACACACTACAGCCCGAGAATCCCCCTGCTCCTCCACACACACACATACACACACACACAAACACACACACACACACTTAAAGAGACACAGAAAGACACCGACGCAAAAAAACACACAGACAGGGACACACACAAACACAGACACATACGCACTCACAGGGACACAGACACACACCGAGGCAAAGATTAAAACGAGAGAGAGAGAGAGTTTAGGTGAAGGGAAGGAGTTGTTTGAGAGTTTTGTGGGCCTGCTGAGTAAATCTTTCACAGGCAAACATCAGCCTGTTTAAAACATACTTAAAAATAAAAGGGCACACACACACACACACACACACATCTGAAGCATTGTCCTCCCAGTGTCTCCAAGTGTCTTTCCCTAATCTCCATCACTCCTCCTCCTCACTCTCCATCCATCTCTACTCCTCCTCCTTCTCCTCCTCCTCTCTGTTGATCTCTCCATCATGCTGTCATCAATCAGAGTATGTGGTTTTGGTTTTGACAAGGGCGTGTATGTGCGATTGTGTGTTTGTGTAAACCATTATAAGAAACGAGTGAACTTAATAAGTGGTCGAAAGACTTTATTCAACCACCGCCTCTGTCCCTTGACATTTAGCTTTCACCTGACAAACACACACTGGCCGGGCGTCGCGCAAAGCCGGCACACGACCCCTACAGGTAGCCGACCCCTACAGGTAGCAAAAGGCAAAGCAGTCCAAGCATAAACAGTATTATGTAATAAGCTAAATAAACTATTAAAAATGTAGTTTTCATTTCAAAATGTATTTTTTTAAATCAGTGTAGGCTATGCTATGTTCGCCCATGGTTAAATAAATGTTTAGGCCTACTAGAAGGATTTTGAGCAATGTTTTATTTGCAAAGACTGCAATATTCTTTAGAACACTGTCGTGCACCTGCGCATAAAAGGAGTGTAAGGAGTGTTTCCTAAGAAGACTCCTAAGAGAGCGTACGGGAACCACGCCTATGGAGGTAAACAACTTTGATAAGTCTAAACGTAGGAGTCCTCATAGCGCCCTAAGAGAGAACGTTATCGGGAAACCGGGCCCAGAATGTTCCGAATATCCTTGTATGTTTTACGACATTTGACTGCGTTCTACTTTTACTATAGATTCTTAATTTCTTTACGTTGAAGAAACGTACAAACGTTTGCCGTGAATGAAGCATTCCCCATCCATTCTGAGATCTGACTTTAGAAATCTGACAATCGGTCAGAGACAGTTGGAGAAATGGAGTGAAGATGGACAAACGTGTCTCTCTCTCTCTCTCTCTCTCTCTCTCTCTCTCTCTCTCTCTCTCTCTCTCTCTCTCTCTCTCTCTCTCTCTCTCTCTCTCTCCTTCATGGCCTCTCTCGACCTCCTCTTCATCTCGTCCTTCAGATTCCTCCTTTCTGGAGCAGAACTTGCGGAGGAGGAGCTGAGTGGGGCCTTTAACTCCCCCCTCACTGCGACGAATATTGCTGAGGAGGGGGGGGGGGGGGGGTCACGGGTGAAGAAAAGACCCCCTTGTAACCCAGCGATCATCTCACCTTCGTCACCTCCTCCTCCTCCCCCTCCTCCCGCGTCCTACCCCCCATCCTTCCCCCCCCCTCTCTCCTACGAGGACTTGATTGCTTCCTCGAGGAGCAACCCTGCATGGGGTTAGGTGTGTGTGTGTGTGGGTGTATCTGCATTTGTGTGCGAGATGGTGAAAGTTTGTGTCTGTGTGTCAGTGCGGCGTTGTGTGTGTGTGTGTGTGCGAGCGGGGGAGAGCGAGTGTCCATGAGATGAGTATAAAGAGAGACAGTGAGAGAAAGAGAGAGATTAATTGGAAGCAGAAAAGGCTCTTGATTGGTCTGCTAATTCGTCCCCATTATATCTGATGGACCACTCTATGGTAAATCACAGCAAATGATCATAATTTAATTATTTTTCATAGTCCCCATGTATGTGTAATATCAATTACCGAAAACAGTAATATCTATATCTATCTCTCTATCATTCTATCTATCTCTCCCTCTCTCTATCTCTCTGTCTTTTTCTTTCTCTGTCTGTCTGTCTGTCTGTCTGTCTTGATATATATCTATCTATCTATCTATGTAGATTTACCTATCTATCTATCTATACACGCATATATAGCAGTTGAGGCTTCTCCAGTGAGGAGAAGGAGGAAGATCCTCCTTAACATTGTTGAG
Organism: Gadus chalcogrammus; assembly: GCF_026213295.1. NCBI lineage: Eukaryota > Metazoa > Chordata > Actinopteri > Gadiformes > Gadidae > Gadus > Gadus chalcogrammus. The sequence goes on from NC_079418.1 coordinate 3,476,558, forward strand.
AATATAAAATGTAGATTACTGTAATGAATTAAAGCCCTTAAATCTGACTTTAATGCCTTTGTATATGTAATGTTCGTTTCCCTGGGTAAAGGGACATTAGCACCCCCTATCACCTATTGACAATTACTTCAGGGAGGACGTTCCTCCCTCAGCCTCCATTGACTCCCATTAATTTCCCCAAAAGTTCTCACGGTCGGTGAATAACATGGGGTTAAATGGGAGAGAGGAAAAAGTCCTCCTCTGAGTGGGTGTGACTAGCTAAGGGAACTGGATCGCGCCTACGTCTATTCACGAATAGGCTGGAGCCCTGGCTGCGCTATGAACCAATAAGCAGGAGCCCTGGCTGAGCGGTGCGGTTAGGTTCGCTTACAATGGCGTTTCCACCGCCAAAGGTTTGGAAAGGTTCCGAAATAAACGCATATATATACATGTGTTACGGCACCACCACATGGTCGGAGATGGTACCAAATAACACATAGGCTAAAGACAATGGGCTGCGTTGGAAACAATGAATTTATTTAAGCATTGCTTTAGACAAATGGTGGAAGTTATTAAATATGATGTGCATGTATTTACCTGTATGTCAATTATGGCATCTATTGCACTCCTCACTTCTCAAGATTTCTTCCTTGCTAATTTCAAGGGAGTTTTTTCTTGCCCTTGTGGGGCCTGGGTAAAGGGGGGGGGTGTCATAAATATTTGGCCTGTTAAGCCCTTGGAGACTGCAATGGTGATTAAGGGCTATACAAATAAAATTGAATTGAATTGAATTTCATCTAAATGTCTATCTTCTATCGACTCATGTTATTTATGTTTATTTATATGGCTTACTATAGAAATGAGGATTCATATGATTATCATTCTATCCATTATGTCCTGTAAAATGTGGCCTTTAAACGTGTTTCACACACCTTGCACTTGTGTGTAAATTATGTTTCTTCATGGTTCACTGTTTTTGCTGGAGGGTATTTTTAATCAATGCGATTGCACCTGTTAGAATGAATGGAGTGAGAGTGCGCGCGTGTGTGTGTGTGTGTGTGTGTGTGTGTGTGTGTGTGTGTGTGTGTGTGTGTGTGTGTGTGTGTGTGTGTGTGTGTGTGTGTGTGTGTGTGTGTGTGACGGCTCTCTGGCCTTTGTTTGTCCTAATGCCTCTGATGTTCTTGCTTCAATCAGGGGTGTGGTCGTCGCTGATTGGGCGCCGGTGCACGGGTGCCCTGCAGCCGTTAAAAGATCCTCCGCTCTGCTCGCCGGGGGGGGGCAGCAGGGCCACACCCACCTGACGGCTAGTTCGTCCTGTGCCTTTGTTGTTGAGAGATAGAGAGATAAGAGAAGGGAAGAACGGAAGAGGGAGAGACATGAGGAGAGTGAGAGAGGAGAGAGGAGAGAGGAGGAAAGGAGAGAGGGGAGAGAGGGAGGGAGAAAGGAGGGGAGAGAGAGGATGAGAAGGAGTAGGAGGGAGAGAGAGGAAAGGAAAGTAAGGGAGAGAGGAGGGAGGGAGAGGGGGAAGAGAGAAGGGGAGAGGAGGGGATGAGGAGAGGATGGACCAGGCGATAAAGAGATGAGGGGCGAGATAGGGGGCGAGCGAGGACCCTGAAGGACGCGTGTACTCGGACAGGAAATAAGAAGAGAGATAACGCTATCAGCCGTGCTATCGCTACACACCACATGTTGCTAATGGAGCGGTGTGTGTGTGTGTTGTGCGCTCAACCTTCCTTTCTTGCTCTATTTTCTATTTTCACCGCCCTCTCTCCCTCTCTCCCCTCTCTCCCACTCCCTCCCTCTATCTTCTTTTCTTTTTTCATTTTGATGTCATTATATCACAAATTACTAATTTCAATAATGTGTGTGTGTGTGCCGGGGGGGGGGGGGGGGGGGTGAGCAGCAAAGCGGTTTGGGGAAAAGCTAATTTAATTAAATGATTTCTCTAAGTTAGCAAACTGGTCTAAGTACAGTTACGTCAGCCACAGGCTGTGTGTGTGCATGTGTGTGTGTGTGTGTCTGTGTGATGGTGTTGGTACAAACAGGAGGGGGGGGGGTCAGTTGAAGTAAATCGCCTTGGTGATGCTATTCCGTTAACGTTGACATCAGCGTGAACCAAACACACAACGTTTATTTCTGCTATCTGCTTAAACACACACAGTTTTACAATATTCCTCAGTTCACAACTCATGCATACTTAAATACTTGCAGTAACTTAATATCTTAATACTTTATCTTTCTTTTATGTGTATATTTCTGTTAAAACGTTCATTGTATTTTATTCAGTTTTTAGTTTATTGTACTTGTATTTCTTTTTTAACCATAGAAATACAGAGTATGTCACACAAGCATTTCACTTCACATCCTGTATGAGTATGTGATGAATATAAACTTTTAAATCTTTACCCGCGGTGGCCCAAGAATAGGCTTTGTAACTTCTTCAAAATGCTCAAGTTTATTCTTTCCCAATGCTTAAAAATACGATACACACTGTCTTTGTAAATTTTCCAAAGGAAATCCATGGGATTCATTCCTCCGTCAAATGTCTTTAATTTATTTTAGTTTTAAGCGAATTAGCACTGCGCATGCCGAGGTTCACTCAATTCCTGTTACATCAGTTCCTGTTTGACCGCTCTATTCTACGGTGGGTCTGCTGTCTCTACTCTGTGGCCATTTTGGTTTATTTGGATGGGGGAACCTTCTAGAATCTTTTGGAAACCATGATGACTTGCTTGAATTCTATTTTAAGCGCTTTGTGGATTCCGAAAACAATTCCTCCACCAATCAAACCAGAATGGCTGCAGGGTGAAAAGGGGCACTGGCCCTTTAAACTTGGACAAAAATATGTAGCTAAACAGCTTAGCTTAGCAATCTTTCAAAGCAAGGCCGATTAAAATCAAAGTATTCAACACTGGACCCATAACTACGATCGGAAGTGCTGCGAAAGCAGATTCCCAAAGAATAACTGAAACACACACACGCACCCGCACAAGATCAGACAATCAAACACAAAAACACACACACACACATACACACCGACACATGTACATGCACGCACACTTGCGCTCGTAAAGGCACGCAGGAACAAAGATGAATCAGCCAATCGCGGAGCAGATGGGTAGTAACCTTCTGATTGGTTAAGGTACGGGACGGGCTGGACTCGAGAATGACTGAGGTGACATTTCAGCTGTGTGTGTGTGTGTGTGTGTGTGTGTCCTTGCAGAGAGAGAAGCCAAGAACCATTAGTCTGCATCTGTCCATTGTAAACGCTAAAGACACACACACACACGCATTTTTATACACACACACATATTCAAGCACGCATGCAGGTGAAAACACGCACGCACGCACACACAGACACACATACACACACACGCTCACACACAAGGAGTCAGGGGGAGGCTGAGGACACCTGTTCCTTGCACTATTGATCTTTTTTTCTCCACTCTTGAGTTAATTTATTTTTCATGGCAAAGTCAAAATCGTGAATTACCACGATGCGGCACCCAAGCCTCCCCCCCCCCCCCCCCCTCTGCTTGAGCCACCCTCCCTCTCGCTCCCCCCATCCCTCACCCTCACCCTGAATGAAGAGGTGCTGACCTTGATTCCTCCCTTAACAGAGTCAGTGCGTCCTTTATGCTTATTGTCTCCCCTCCGCTATAGAAAATCCAACCAATCACGGACAAGATAAAAAAAAATATCTTCTTTTAAACTCACTTTTTTTGGGGGAGTTGTTTTTTTAAATTAAGTCTAATTGAGTCACAAATAGACGAAAAAAAAGTTGAAACTCCGCCTGCCGTTTTCCTGCCCTTTACAAATTGACTCGATGAGACGACGGTTGCACCGGTCTGAACCGGTTTCCTGAGATTGGGAGATAAAGAAGATGGCGGCCTTCTGGCGTCTCAGTGTGGAGGGACGATTGAGGTGGCTTAATGATGGAGAAACAATGCAGGATTTATTCATTCAAAAAATCAAAAAGAGAACAATAAAAAATACACATATATATTTATTATTTTATTACACAATTAATATTTGTACTAATTAAGTGGAAAAATACATTTATTTAGAAAATAGATACATGTATTTTTTATTTTATTTAATTACACAACTAACATGTCTGTACATATATAGATGTATAATAATTGTGTTGAATGCACAAGTAATTATATGGGGTCTTCCATTGGAGAGGATTGTGTGTTTGTCTTTCTATTCATCACATCTCGCCTTCTTCGCTAATGGTTTCTCTCCCTGTCATTATGCCTCAATTAAATTCAACTCAGCTTTATTCTTACCACCCTTAATCCCAGGTACAGTCTCAAAAGGCTTAACTGGCCGTATATGTATAACACCCCCCTGACCCCTAGCCCCCCAGAGAGCAAGAAAAAAATACCTTAATTAACAATGAAGGGATTTTGAGAAGGAACGCAGAAAATAATCCCTTGAAGGGAGCTCCCCCCAAACTCTCCCCCCGTTTTATTGGTCCCCGAGATTGAGACTATCATGAACCCCTGTGCCGTTCGTCTCAGACTCCCCCCATCCCTCTGTGTGCATCCAACCTTCCACGTCTCCCAGGTCAAGCCCGTTTCTACCAGCCCGCTCTCTCCCCCTGCTCCGCCCCCACCTCCTCCCAGGGTCATCGACAACCACCCGGCGTGGACGGTCCATCGTCTCCTGGATGTGCAGCGCCGCGGCCGGGGACTCCAGTACCTCATCGACTGGGAGGGGTACGGTTCTGAGGAGCGCTTTTGGGTTCCCCAGAATCGTATTCTGGATACCTCACTCATCCGGGACTTCCATCCAGACCCGTCTGTTATTGGGCATCTGCCGAGAGGCGTCCGTAGAGGGGGGGGTACTGTTACGCCACATCCTGCTACACAGTCCAACACCTCCATCTAGTGGCCGCTTGATGCCACTGGTCCTCATTCTCCCAACACACCTTTCTGCAATCTGCAATAATTACCAATCGACCCGCTCTACCTCTACTGCCCCACATTTTGGGTGGATGATCTCACAGCCTCACCTTGTCACCTGGAGTCTGATGCGACTCTGGGGTCTCTGTCTGTCTGTCTGTCTGTCTGTCTGTCTGTCTGTCTGTCTGTCTGTCTGTCTGTCTCTCTGTCTCTCTCTCTCTCTCTCTCTCTCTCTTTCCAATTGTGATTCTGAATGTATCTCCCAGACACACACACATGAGCACACACACACGTATGAATGCATGCACGCACGCCCACACAATCTCTCCTTTTCTGAGTGATGCCTACAGCAGAGCTGTGTAATTGTGAGTGTGTGTGTGTGTGTGTATATGTGTTTGTGTGTGTGCAAAGTAAGCGAAGCACGCCATTTTGTGTCAAGGTTAATAGACCGGGAACTCTTGACCTCACACAAACACACACACACGCCTACGCACATAGAGACAGAAACACACTCCTATATCCGTACACACAGACAAACACACACATATACACGGATGGACATAGCTACGTCCCCGACGTCGACGGACAAGGCCACAGGTGTGTGTATGTGTGTGGGGGGGGGGGCATGCGTTGCCATGGTGAATAGAGGGGGGGGTAATTTGCATAGTGATTACCGGTGGGGGGGTCATTGTGCTCCGGGGGAATTCTCCGACCGTAGGCCGCCCCTGCGCCCAATCGATAATGAAACAAATTTCTGAGTGCATAATATAATAACATTAAAAGTAGTGCCAACATTTAAATATTTTTTAACGATTCAGCGAACAAAAGGCAACAGGCTGATTATCATTTAGGGGGCCACTCAATGACATGCAGAAGCGTCATCAACACGCCCACTGAAGTGGTGTGAGAAATACAGACTTTCTACTCCTCATTCACATATAAGGTAATTTACATTACCTATGGAGAAAATACTACCTCAGGGGTAGTATTATTCAGAGAAGTCGATAACACCGATGCGCAATCAGTTTCAGTTTCCAATAGGTCCAATAGATCTACATTGTCCTCATCATTGCGCATCGGCGCAGAGGCAGAACGATTAGCTTTAGTGGCAAAAGCTTCAAGATTAAAGGAGCAGCGTGCAATAGAAGAACAGGAACAAATGTTAAGGAAAAAGAGAGAAACATTGGAATTGGATGCAGAAATTTAAGCTGCTACAGTAAAAATTAACTATCTAAAAAATGCTGAAACGAATATGTCTAACCCTGTGCAATCTGACACTGTTGTATCTAACCCTGTGCATTCTGTTAAAGGGCCCGTATTAGGTGCTGAAGCAGCTCAAGTCACATCTGATGCATCAACAGCTACACAAGCAAAGCTGGAGGAAAGGTTAGGCTATTCGCTTCATCCTCATGCTGGGACTGCTCCAGCAGTCAGGAGTAAGACAGGTACCCATGTTAAATTTCCCTGCTTAACTCAGGTGCAGATAGGCAACATTTAGGCGCAGACAGGCCTACTTTCCATCCCAGTGCCAGTAGTGATATTAGGTCACAACAGCCACACACCTCCACATATAGCTTTCCCTCCGCCCAACACTCATCTCATAGCTATTCCTCTGACATTCCCCCTGTTATTCCACATGCTAGCTCAGATCAGGGGAATCACATCATCCACGTTTTGGAGAATCAAAGTGAACTGACAAGGATGCTCATGAAACGAATATAAGATCTCTTGTGCATATTTGGAAAAGGTTTTATCATGGACTCAAATTAAATCTGAGGATTCTAAAATGCTACAAGATTATGCCATGTTTCTCAGGAGCTGCTGCAACGCCATGGAGGAAATGGAATATATGCAGGAGCTGGACACCATATCCAGCATGAGAAGCATTGTCCTCAAGTTGCCATTCAAGCTCAGGGAGAAATGGCTTAACAAGGCATTTGAGCTGCAAGAACGTCACAGACGTAGGGTGAGAATTTTAGATCTTGTTTCCTTAATTGAAAAACAAACCTGTATAGCAGCTGATCCCATTTTTGGTAATCTACAGGATCAGTCATCTAGTAGAGTTACGGCTAAATCCCCTATTAAGTCACAGCCCTCAAAGTCGTATGGCAGTAGCTATGCCACTAGCATTGCTCTTGCCCAAAAAGAGACAAAGCCTGAACCCTCTTGCCCCTTCTGTAGCTCAGAGCGCACATTGAACTTGTGCAAAGACTTCTTAAAGAAAATACATAGGGACAAGATTAGTTTTTTAAAGACCAAGGGCATATGCTTTGGATGTCTATCCGCAGGCCACATTAGCAAAGAATGCAAAAAGCGACTTACTTGTAAAGTGTGCAAGAAGGCTCACCCAAGCGCTTTGCATATTGAGTTTAAGGACGTCACAGCTAAAGAAGCAGGAAAACCCTCTGGTGTTATATGCAGTGCATCAGCAGAGTTATGTGGTCATATAGGGGCCAGAGACCAAGAGTGCGCACTTTCAATCGTCCCAGTTAGGGTTAAGGCAGCAAAGGGCGGCCAAGTCTTGCAGGTGTATGCTCTCTTGGACCCAGGGTCTTCACATTCTGCTCTGAGGAGCTCATGACGCGTCTTAATCTAAACGGAAGGAAAACACAAATTCTTCTACACACAATGAATCTGGAAAAATCTTTTCCCACTCATGTTGTTTCAGGAATTGAAGTGTCAGCATTGGACAGCGATTACTTCTCACCTCTTCCTGACACTTTCACTCAAAAGGAGATGCCAGTAACAACTAGCAACATCCCCAGGCAGCATGACTTAGCGCAATGGGCGTATTTAAGTAAAGTCAAAATCCCCTCCATTAGTTCAAAGGTAGAGCTGTTAATTGGAACTAATGCTCCAAACCTGATAGAACCATGGGAGGTTGTTAATAGCCTAAGTGGGGGCCCCTATGCAGTCAGAACACTACTGGGGTGGGTGGTAAATGGGCCACTTAGAAATGGAACTGGCAATGCAAGGAGTGTTACTGTGAATAGAATTTCAGTGGCAAGGCTGGAAGAGCTTCTGATCTCCCAGTACAATCAGGATTTTAATGAAGTTGCATCTGAGGAGAAAACTGAAATTTCCATTGAGGACAAAGGATTTTTGAAAATGGCCAACGAGGCAGTTCTGAATGATGGACATTACAACCTGAAATTGCCCTTCAGAAAGGCGGATGTCTGTATGCCAAACAATCGCCAAATTCAAGAACAGCGCCTCCAGAGCCTAAAAAGGAAAATGAACAAGGACGAGCACATGGCAGAGGCAGAAAGGTCAGTCATCACGTACATGCAAAGAAGAGCATTCCCTGCTGAAATTGCAACACTAGAGATGACCCCGCCTAGAGTGCACAAGGGCAGCAAGATCTGCAGGCTTGATCCTGTGCTGGACGAGGGCATTCTAAGAGTAGGTGGCCGACTGCACAAATCTGCAATGCCCGAGGAAACAAAACACCCCTGCATCTTGCCCAAAGATTCACACGTTTCCATACTGCTCTTAAGACACATCCACGAACGCTGTGGCCACAATGGCAGAAACCACATGCTGTCAGAGCTCCGGAAAAAGTACTGGATTGTAAAGGGCAACTCAGTAGCAAGGAAGGTGCTCTCAAGATGTGTCGTTTTTCGGCGTGCAAGGGCAAAAGCAGGTGAACAGAAAATGGCGCATTTGCCGCTGGAAAGAATCCTACCTGACCTCCCCCTCTTTACAAATGTCGGGTTGGACTACTTCGGCCCAATTGAAGTGAAGCGAGGAAGAACCACCATCAAAAGGTACAGAGTTATTTTTACCTGTGTGTCTAGTCGAGCTGTTCATCTTGAAGTTGCTTTTTCACTTGACACAGACTCATGCATCCATGCTTTGAGGAGATTTGTCTGCAGGATGGGCCAAGTTAAGCACATCAGGTCCGACAATGGAACCAACCTGAGGGGTGCTGACGTGGAGCTCCATCGATGATGAAGGCCTTCAAACGCTGCTCTGCGAGGTGGAGGCAATCCTGAACAACCGTCCTCTCTCCAGTGTCCTCAGACCCACATGACCAGTGGCGTGCACACATAGACACTAGGTGGTGCTAACGCACCAGGACTTTTTGCCCTTTTGACTTTTTTTTTATTATTAACATTTTACTGAGGCCGGTTTTGAAATGATCTTTTAAAAACCTAAGCGATTAAAAACGACTGAAACAATGCCCAAAAATGTGCCACGTCCCCCTTGCACAGACCAGACTCAATTCTCTTCCTTTGTCACGTGCACTCGCGCTGGCACGCGCATGGCACCACATGCGCTTCAGTAAACAGAAGCGTCTCCAGCATAGCAGGCACGGTCGCAGACAGGCATCTTCTCCCGTGTTCCCACCAGCCAGGTAACATACAGATCAAGTAAAATCGTATAGTTTGCCCTCTAAGCCCAACGTGTAGCCTAATCATTTTATTGTGCAGTAAAATGTCTCATACAGCAACAAACAACTAAGCATTTTTAGCCGACTGGTCACCTGATAAAGTTTTACGCTGTACAGCCCAATGACAGATAACGCAAGGACGACCATAGGCTTATTAGGCTACAAATTATTTCGGTAGAGTTTGCAATTGCAAATCTGCAAATGTGTTAGGACGAACGTTTTCTGTTGTATAGGTTTTGTCAGGCAACATAAATTAACACATTTATTTGTGGCAGAAAAAAACGGGAAGTTCCTCATGTGAAAAATGCCCATCTGTAGGCCTATTCAATGACAACAGTTAGCAGCTAACTCCTTCTTCTCATACTTTTTGGTCTCTTTGTTAATTGTATATTGATTTTGATTTACTAATTGCAGCACAATGCCAAGAAAAGAGAGGCTGAAAAAAGAACGAATAAAAGAGCTACAGCAGGCAGCACAGGGAAGCAGCTCTCTGCTCTCCTGGATGAAAGGAAAGCCACACGATGGAAGGTCAGAGTCAAAGTCAGAATCACTAACTGTTGTGTGCCTTAGTTAGGCTATATGCTATTGATCTGCTCCTTTGGGCTAATGGTTTTGAAAAGTCTTATCACATTTTATTTCTAAGTGGTTTGTACAAAATCAGCAGGCATTAAAATAGCTATTTTGTAGGCTACCATAAGTCAAGACTTCCAGTCATGTTGCTGTAATAGCCCATATTTAAACTCATCCTCATCCTCATCGTCATCCGCTTATCCGGGGTCGGGTCGCGGGGGGAGCAGCTCAAGCAGGGGGCCCCAGACTTCCCTTTCCCGGGCCACATTGACCAGCTCTGACGGGGGGATCCCGAGGCGTTCCCAGGCCAGTGTTGAGATATAATCTCTCCACCTAGTCCTGGGTCTTCCCCGAGGTCTCTTCCCCACTGGACGTGCCTGAAACACCTCCCAAGGAAGGCGCCCAGTGGGCATCCTTACCAGATGCCCGAACCACCTCAGCTGACTCCTTTCTAAGTAAAGGATATTTATATTTATATTTAAACTAATGTGGCATATTTGTTGAAGCTATCATTATTATTATTATTATTATTGTGATAATGGTTATTATTAATATTATTATTATATTGTAGCCAGCCACAGCAGGGAAGCTCTATACCATCAACATCTACCAGGACAGGAGATGAGGAAGAGTTCAGGGAAGACACAGAGACAGAAAAGGATGAGGGAGAACAGCAGGATGAGGAAGAACAGGTGGATGAGGAAGAGCAGGTGGATGAGGAAGGGCAGCAGGATGAGGAAGAGCAGATGGATGAGGAAGAGCAGGTGGATGAGGAAGAGCAGGTGGATGAGGAAGAGCAGGTGGATGAGGAAGAGCAGGTGGATGAGGAAGAGCAGATGGATGAGGAAGGGCAGGTGGATGAGGAAGAGCAGGTGGATGAGGAAGAACAGGTGGATGAGGAAGAGCAGGTGGATGAGGAAGAGCAGGTGGATGAGGAAGAGCAGATGGATGAGGAAGGGCAGGTGGATGAGGAAGAGCAGGTGGATGAAGGAAAACGGGGAGATGAGCCAGATGAAAGAAGAAGAGAGATGAGCAAGATTTTGCGACTTTGCCTTATCCAACGGATCCTTCACATGTTTCTGCGTTTAAAATCAAGGGTAATGAATACTGCTGCAGTCGGGGCCCATGCCAGCCAGATATACCATACCCAAAAAATACAGAGGGGAGATCATTCCAGAAGCAGTGGTCTTCAGGGAATGTGTGGCTGGAATACTCCCCTGCTGGTAATTCCATGCATTGTTTTAGCTGTCAGCTTTTCCTCTCTGAGGAAAAATACAAAAGTAACAGCCTGGACAACTGATGGCATCAGAAAGTGGGGCACTGCTCTTGAAAAAATCAAGCAACACTCCATCACAGAGATGCACATGATTCGTTCGTGGTCGTTCATGGTTCGATGGACCAACTTCCAAAAAAAGCTCCTCCAGTCTGCATTTGATGTTTCAGATGTAAAGGGGGTGGAAGTTAGAGAGCGAGAGAGGCAGGCAAATAGGGAAATCCTGACCAGATTGATTGACCTCACAGTGTATCTTGCACGTCAGGGACAAGCATTCAGAGGGCATAATGAGAGTGAGTCCAGTGACAACCGTGGCAATTTCCGTGAATTGGTGAATGTGTTTTCTCGATATGACAGTGTCCTGAAAATGCATTTGGAAAAGGTTTCCAAAGCTAAAGACACCAAGACTAGGCCCCAGGTGTCACTGCTTTCCAACAGATGCCAAAATGACATCATTGCAGCACTAGCCACTTACATCAGAAGGGAGATAAACCACGAAATAAAAAAGGCTGAAATGTTTTCCATCCTCCTTGATGAAACCTCTGATGTCTCACACAAAGAGCAAGTGTCATTTGTTGTGCGATATTTGCATGACATGACAATCAAGGAGCGGTTTATTGAAGTCTGCAACGTAGACTCCACTACAGGCCAGGAGCTGGAGAACACTGTGTTGTCCCTTCTCCAGAAGAATGGCCTAGAGCTGAGCAAAATGTATGGCCAAGGCTATGATGGAGCAGCCAACATGAGTGGCATGTACAAAGGCCTACAAGCGAGGATTCGTGCACATAATGATAAGGCGCTCTATGTGCACTGCAAAGCCCACTGCCTCAATCTGGTACTGGTGGAAGCAGCAAAATCCAGCAAACATTTTGTGACCTTCTTCAACCTGGTGGAGAAATTGTATGCTTTTTGCACAGGCTCCCCAAAGCACCATGCTGCCCTAGTCAGATTTCAGGAGTCCTTGTTTCCTGGACAGCGTGTCTTGGCACTTCAGCAGCTGTCAGATACCAGATGGGCTTGCAGGGAAAAAGCCCTGAAGGCACTTCAGAAAAATCTGAAAGCTGTTCTGATGCTCCTGGATGACATCACTGAAAGTGACCCACCAAACCTGGCCAGAGGTGATGCGCAGATGTACAGGAATGCCATCAACTTCCTGTTCATTCTGTGCATGGAGATCACAACCCCAGTGTTTGAAGTCACTGCTATGGCATCAGATTCCCTCCAGAAAGAGGGATTGGACCATTCCACAGCCCACAAGGTCATTGATGGTGTTCTTCACACATTGAGCTCCATGAGGTCTGAGGAGAAATTTGGAGAAATATTTGGATGTGCAACAGAAAAGGCAGAGAGTTTCAATATTCCAGTACCTACTGTGGTGCCTGGTCAGGAGAGGAAACGAAAAGTGCCAGTGCGTTACCAACACAACCCAACAGTGTCTCAAGTAGGAGCTCAGTTTGAGTCAGTGGAGGCATATTTCAGGAGTAGCGTGTACTTCACCTTCCTGGATATTATGACTGAGGAGATGAACAGGAGATTCAAAGGGGAGAACACTGGAAGCCCTACATCAAGAATCATTCAGTCATTCCAGCCCTTAACTGTACATGCTAACTGGGTAGGCACACCAAACACAGAAGCCACAGAAGCGGTGCACATTCTCTGTGAGTTCTATGGAGAAGATGAGGAGCAGCTTAAGACAGAACTAAAGGTCTTCCACTCCAGCTTCACTTCAAAGAACCTACAAGAGATATTTGCAATACTGAGGGAAAACAATGGCCAGCTGATCTTTCCTGCCTTTGTCAAAATGATCCAAATATATGCAACATTACCAGTGACGACTGCTTCAGTTGAAAGATCATTTTCCAAGCTGAAAATCATAAAAACGAAACTAAGAAGCCTGTGTGGAGAGGAAAGGCTCTCTGACCTTCTCTTGCTTGCCATTGAAAGAGACATTGAGGTAAACCACAGTGAGGTCATCAACATCTTTAAAGACATGGCACCAAGAAGGATGCTGCTTTAAAGCAGTACGCAGCAAGAAGTGGAGGGTAAACAGAAGACAGTGGAGGGCAAAGTGAAGTTTATCTACTTCGCCGAGATGTCTAGAGTTCATCTTGGGACTTAACAATGACTGTATATAGTTAATATAGGATGTGGATTTTATCTGTTGGTGGTGTGACTTTTTTCTATAGGAAACTCACGTGTAGAGAATGATACAAATAAAAGTAAAATTTCATTCAACATGTGCGTGTAACTTTTTTATAATAAGGTGTTCCACGTGCGCTAAAAAGTGCCCTTCCCTTCCCCCCTGAGCACCTGCCCCCCAAAATGTCTGTGCACGCCACTGCACATGACCTTGAGCCACTGACTCCAAATCACATCCTCCTGTTGAAAACCCAGCCAATCCTACCCCCTGGAACCTTCCTGAAGTACGACCTCTATGCCAGGCGCCGCTGGAAACAGGTCCAGTACATGGCTGATCTATTCTGGCACAGGTGGACTAAAGAATATCTTCTACTGCTTCAGGAGAGACAGAAATGGAATGCAGTAAAGAAGAATCTGAACGTCGGAGACATTGTCCTGGTCGTTGAACCCACCGCTCCACGAGGGTCCTGGCCATTAGGAATGCTGAGTGCTGGAGACCAAACCTGATGCAAGGGGTCTGGTGCGGTCAGTGAAGCTCCAGACACAGACTTCAGTCCTTGAGAGGCCCATTACCAAACTGTGCACAATCCTTGAAGCTGAAGAGTGACCAGGGTTCCTGATCACCTTTCAAAGGAATGTAATGTATATATGTTTTCACACCTTCTGAAAAAAACACAAGAAAAAAACATTATGCATTACATATACCTAAAAGCATGAAGTGCTTATTTACTTCAACGATAATTGCCCCTCTTATGGCTCCTTTATTATTAATTTGAGTAATTGGTTCTATAGAGAACAATTAGGGGCCGGTGTGTAGGAGCCGCATTTAAGTTTTTTATGTTTTGAGTGATGTCACTAATTTCTCCTTCTTTCCCACCTGTGGTGAGTGCACACCTGCGACAGGTGCTGATGGTGCACCCTTTAAATAGGTGTCGGAAGTCCATGACATGGAGAAGGCTGGCAAGCAGATACATTTATTGACCGTCTGTTTGTGAACTGTGCAACTTGATATATAGACTGCTTTGCATCCTTAATTTGTTATATTTTATTTACAATAAATGACGGCCAAATGACGGCCTTGGACAGTCAAACTCACTCTTCTTTGGACACAAACTGCGCGTCAAACAATGCCATCACCAGCTTTCTCCGTGTGGCAAAAGGACAAGAAACTTGTGATCTTGGGGTTATAGGAAAAACCCAACCACGTTTTTTTCGCCATTACAGGCGGAGTCAACCCTTCAGGGCGACAGCCAGCTGGTCAGGAGCAGTCAAGGTGAGGCGTCTCGCTCAGGGACACCTCGAAACTCAGCTAGGAGGAGCCGGGGATCGAACCAGCAACCTTAGAGACTGTTACAAAAATCAAACATACAAGTAATAAAAACTTAAATAAACTTAGTATTTTTTTTTATAAAGGGCTTAACAGCAAGGATAAAATAAAGATAAATTAAAGATAAAATAACTTGATATAGATAATGTAATGTGTGTCGCAAATTATCGCAATTAAGTTAAGACTGAGAAAGTTAAGTCAAACTACCTTTTCACACACACACACACACACACACACACACACACACACACGCGCACACACATGCACAAACAGAACAACTTATAATTAATCTTGAGATCACAAAGAGTACTTTCAGAACAAATGAATAGTGTGATTGGAGGCAAAAAACACACCAAAAAAGTGTGTCTCGTTCACAAACCCAATCACAACCGGATTGTCAGTCTGTTTCAGTGTGTGTGTGTGTGTGTGTGTGTGTGTGTGTGTGTGTGTGTGTGTGTGTGTGTGTGTGTGTGTGTGTGTGTGTGTTACAGCCATTTCGCTGCTTTTTACTTTTAGCAGAATTTATATTCTTGTTTTGAAGTATGAAAAGTGTTGATGATGAAATGATTTTGTATTATTATCTTATTTGTATTTTGTATAATATTTCGCGTTTGTAGAAGTCATGGCTGACGTCACAGGCAAAGGTCATAAAGTAAAGGTCAGCCAAATGTTTGGGGTTGGCCGATGGATCATCCACGCTTCACATTATTCATCGCCGGAAGAACCTTGGCTCGAAATAGACACCAGTGTGTGTGTGTGCGCCGTGGTAATGTGGCGTGTGAATAACATTTATTTGACAGGTACGTATTAGGCTGTCATTGCTCCAATGGACACAAGGAAGTGAGAAAGCAAACGCCTCGATAGCTGCCAGCGATTAGCGTGCGGTTAGAGGCTAACTCACACACTTCCTGTTCACAGACAGACACACGCAGACATATAGACACACATGCACACTGACACACAATTACACACACACACACGCATGCACACACGCACACACTGAAGCACACACACACACATTGAATCACACAGACACACACAGATGGATACACACTGACTTGAGAGGAGCACGATAGGCGCACACATGTACACTTCGACGTACGACAAAGTGTGTAAATTGGACTATTGACACACACACACACGCACGCACACACACACAGGAGAGGGCCAGAGTCTATCTCATCCATCTTTGGCAGAAACTCAAGATAATAAAACAGACACAATAGACACTTAAATTATAGATGTGGGTATGTAATTAATGTATAACACACTGACACACAAACTGACACACACCAACACAGATACACACACACACACTGTTCTGTATCCTGCTTTCTATGAAAATAAAATAAGATGTAAATTACACCTAGCCATCTCGCGACCTCAGAGTGTTGTCTGACAATCACACACACACACACACTCTCATACACACACACACACACACAGGCAAACACTCATAGCACAGATCTGCGCAAAACACACCCACTCACCCACACTTATTTAAATTTAGGATGTATTTGAGTAGCGCAAATAAAAAGTAAACGTTAACGTGATATCAGATTAGATTTGAACGAAAGTGGTCATATTTCACCGCTGGTTAAGACCTCATTTCCCATGAGCCCTTGCTACAACTCTGACTTCTTGGTTGTGAGAGCGAGAGAGAGATAGAGAAAGAATCTCCTGTGTCATGTGGGGCGGCAGTAGCTCAGGAGGTAGAGCAGGTCGACTGCTAACCTGAAGGTTGCTAGTTGGATCCCCGGCTCCTCCTATCTGATTGTCGAGGTGTCCCTGAGCGAGACGCCTCACCCTGACTGCTCCTGACGAGCTGGCTGTCGCCCTGAGGGATCAAATCCGGTGTTGGTGTGTGAATGTGTGTATGAATGGTTGGAAGTCACTTTGGATAAAATTCTAAGCAAAAACCTGTGATGAGTGTGTTTGTGTCTTGGTGCCGCTGTTCAGGTGGAAGTGATCCTTGGCTTTCCGACGCCACCCAGTGAACCGATACAGGCCTGCAGTTGGATGCAGATCTCCCAGTTGCCTAGGGGATGGACAGACGGACGTACGGCCTAGGCAAATACACGCAGACATTTGCATTGTGCATCGACGGCAGACGCACAACACGCACACAATGAATACACACACTGTTGTCTTGTTGGAGTAAGTGATACCCCTCCTGACATTTACCTATGAAGTAATATGCAGTAAAAACAACCGATATTATGTACAGCGTGTGTGTGTGTGTGTGTTTGTGTGTATGTTGGTTGCGGGATGGGTGTTTTTGAGTGTGTGTGTGTGTTACGGACCCTCTTTATTTTGTAAAGGTTGTTCTAGCACCCCCTGCTGGTGCTATTATGTTCTGTCAACACAAAGATTTGCGGTTGGCCTTGCCATCTCCTCCTTTTTCTGTCTCCTGCCCGAGACCATAATTGTTCGGCATTTGCCGTAAAAGTCGACTTCATGCGTGAACCTGAATAAAACCCCCATTTTTTGCAGCTATTCTCGTGTCTGTCTATTCATGCCTGTGCCTAGAGAACGGGCCATAACATGAATTGATTGAGTTCCCGTAGGATGACAGTTTTTTTTTTTTTTCAATAGTTTTTCGGGCAATATCTGAGGAGGGGGTCAGTGGAAGACCTCGAGCTCAGTACCAGAAGATAGGTGAGGCATAGAGTTTTCAGTTTAGGGAGGAGTAAACTCTGCTGATTCAGTTAAGTGCCCGCGGGCAAGAACTTGCCTCCCAGGTTGCCATGGCTAGGCTAAAGTTAGCGACCGAACAGGAGGGTATCGAAATTCTAATTGCCGGGAATTCGACGTTGCTAAAAATATAAGACTCTTCCCGCCGTTCAATGAACGGGTTGTGGATTGCTATTTTGTCCATTTCGAACGGGTCGGGGCTACTCTATGTTGGCCTAGATCTGTTTGGCCGCTCCTCCTCCAGTGTGTGCTGGTGGGGAAGGACCAACAGGTCTATTCGTCTTTATCATTAGAGCAGAGTGCAGATTACGATGGGGTTAAGAGTATGATCTTGCGCGCATTTGAGCTTGTGCCAGAAGCCTATCGGGTGTGTTTTTGTCACTTGCGCAAAACCGATAGACACACCTTTGTTGAATTCGTCAGAGGGAAAAAGGCACTTTTTACCCGTTGGTGCGCTGCACAAAATGTCACAGATTATGCGCAACTCTGTCAGTCGGTTTTATTTGAGGAGTTTAATGAATTTCTTCCCAATGCCGGGGCAATTGAGATAAGTCATCGGCTGACTTAAAATGCTAGAGTTTCCGTTTCAAGAGAGAAATTCATTGAGTCACAAATGGAGGATGGACCCTCACTTCGCTCGTTACATCGGCTTGTCCTTCCATCGACATTCCGTCCTTACATGTAAGCTAACAGATATAGATATTCGATATTCAAAAAAATCAAAGAAAAAAAAAAATCAGCCAGATATTATGTGTGGCGGCCCAGTTATGGCCCGCGGGCGTCCAGGTGCCGACCCCTGTCGTAGACAAACCAGAAAGGGGGCACAATGTTCAAAATACCGGAAAAAAATAATTGGAATTATGAACATTCAACTGAACTAGTTCATTTCAAAATTTGTGAACTGAACTTTGAACTAGTTCACGTAGAAAGTGAACTTTCCAAACACTGGTCCCGTCACAAACAAATGTGCTTGAGCATGACATCGATGTTGGTTCAACTGCACCGATTAAACAACATCCCTATCGGGTTAATCCAGCTAGGAGAGCTCATTTGCAACATGAAGTCGAATGCATGTTAAACCAGGCATTGCTTAACATAGCACAAGTGTTTGGAGTTCTCCTTGCCTGCTCGTTAGCAAATCCGACGTTTTCCGGCGCTTCTGTATAGACTATCGAAGGGTTAATTCTGTTACCAAGCCAGGTTGTTTTCCTCAGCCTTGTGCAGATGACTGTGTAGACAGGGTTGGGGCCGCCATCTATGTCAGTAAATTCGATATGCTAAAAGGGTACTGGCATGTCCCATTAACCGCTCGCGCTAGGGTGATCTCGGCCTTTGTTACTCCCGACGCCTTTCTCAGCTATCGAGGGATGCCATTCGGAATGCGTAACGATCCAGCTTCCTTTCAGAGGCTGGTGAATATAGTCTTGAATGGCATGCCTGACTGTGAAGCCTTTTTGGACGATATTGTTTTATACAGTCAGACTTGGCTGCTTCACATGGGTCAGATACTCGAGCAGTTTCGACACTCCTTCAATCATTGAAGGACAATTGCGGCATGTTAATGCAATCATTTTGGGGGAATTCAGTCGAACAAAGTAATTTAATTTGACATAATAATAATAATGATAATATAAAAAAATATATATATAATAATTAAAATACATTGAATCAATGTATTTTAATGGTCTGCTTGGATGGTCCAAGTGTAGTTTGAAAAATGCACCCCCTGCCGGCGACTTTCATTGGTTACTGCTGCAATTTTGTCCCGCCCACGGACGCTCTGCAATGATTATAGCAAAAGTGTCTCGTTGAGTGCATGACTCTTTGAAGCTGTGATGCACGGGATAGGATTTGTGGACCTGTAACAGACTTGTGAACTCGTAGACCCTATTTTGTGTTTACAATGGTAGAAAAATAGTTACGACTTCAAATGTACTGTTACACATTTGTGACTTTAGTGTACACACACAAAATCTGCAGTTACAGGTGCTAAAGACTTTTGCTACAATAATACCTTCATGACAGCCACACACACACACACACAAACACTCACACACGCCGTATAAATGTAGACAAATGATCAAATTATCATTGTCAGCAGCTAATATTTTTCAGAGGGTTCGATGCTCAATGCTGTCTGAGCCAGATTGGCCTTGTTGCTTAATGAAATGCATCTTAATTCAACATGAGTATCTTTGCATCCGGTCAATTACTGAATGGAAATAGTAGGAGGAGACAGGCAGACACACACACACACACACAGGTATGGACATGCATGCTCACACTATTACAGAAACGCACCAACACACACACACACACACACACACACACACACACACACACACACACACACACACACACACACACACACACACACACACACACACACACACACACACACACACAAACATGTATAGACACACTAACGCAAAAACACCCACAATACAAGCTTGCACTCACACAAATGCATGCACACACACACTCATACAGTAAAGCATACACATACACCCAAATGCACACACACACACACACAAACAGAAAAATGAACACAAACACATACACAAGCACGCACTCACAATCACAAACACAACACTCCCCCATAATGACACACACACACGCACTCACAGTAACACACACACATTCACTCACACCCACACACACACACACACACACACACACACCATGTCTTCTGTTTTATTCAACAGATGTGCATCAAAAGCAGAATAAAACCTAAACTACAAGTCTTGTGACCTCAGAAGATTCGTAAAATCCCATTGGCTGCCTGGTAATGTTCACTGTTTTATGAGCAAACATATCTTTAGGAGGTGTGTGTGTGTGTGTGTGTGTGTGTGTGTGTGTGTGTGTGTGTCTACACATCTCACTCCAGATTGGTACCAAAATGGAAAATAATGAAGGAGGAGGAGGATGAGGAAGAGGGGTGTGTCTTAAATGGGTCTAATTGATTTCGCAGGAAGATTAACATGTAGGGGGAGAGAGAGAGAGAGAGACTTTCGCACGTATGCACGCATGCACACACATACCCCTGCACACACAAAAAAACACACACACACACACACGCAAACGACCAACATATACTAGAGTGCGACACAAGTTTTAAAGCTGTTCCTTGCATTGTTGCATGGATGAACAAATTAAGTGTGTCTGTCTGTCTGTGTTTGTGTGTGTGTGCGTTTATCTCCCCGTTTGTCAACGCTAATCTAAGTGGTAGCAAGGATGGATGTCTTTAAATGGACGTCTATAAACTGAAATATGGTGTGTATGCACGTGAACACATGTGTAAACACTAAAGTTGAACGAACGTATCTGTAAAGCAGAACTACAATCAATCATACATGAAGAGACGGCATTTGCACTGTTTAGACTTCGTCGTAAATATTTTGAAAGTGGTGACAAAGCAGGCAAAACGCTAGCCTCAAGGTTAAAACAACTGCAACATCGACAGTCAATTTCACATATATGTAAAAGCACTGGTGAAGTCATCTACGAGCAAACACAAATTAATACAGCTTTCAGAGAATATTAATCAAAACTTTATCAGTCAGAAGGTCCAATAAACGAGAACGAGATGGAAGCCTTTTTTCAGGACATCTCCTTACCAACTTTAAAAGAAGAGGAGAGAGAAAGTTAAGAGGCACCTGTCACAGAAAGGGAAATACTCGCAGCTTTGAAAGCTTTCCCAACTGGGAAAGCACCAGGCAACGATGGCTTTACCATAGAACTCTATAAATGCCTCCAAAATAATTTATCACCACTTTACTATTCAACGATATATTAACTTATCACTCCATGCCACTGACTATGCGCCAAACCACTATCTCGCTGTTGCCTAAGCCTGGTAAGGATCATTCGCAAATGACAAACTTTCGCCCTATAAGTATGTTGAATAACGACTATAAGATGTTTGCTAAAATTCTTGCTATGCGCATGGAGACCGCTATTTCCTCATTGATCCATTTTGATCAAGTAGGATTTGTTAAAGGTCGATTTGCTTCCAATAATATGAGAAGACTCTTCCAGGTAATGGCGACAGCCAGCACTCTACAGCATCCAGCAATAGCAATATCGCTGGATGCTGAGAAAGCCTTTGACAGGGTAGAGTGGCATTATTTGTTTCATGTTATGTCAAAATTTGGTTTTGGACCAGTTATTATTAACTGGGTGAAGGCCCTCTATAACAACCCTAGTGCTTCAATTAGAACTAATGGAACTGTATCCGAACCTTTCCAACTTCTAAGATCTACCCGGCAGGGTTGTCCTGCCTCACCATCACTCTTCATTTTGGCTTTAGAACCTCTAGTATGTGCTATCCGAGCAGAGAGGAAAATCACTGGTATACAGATTGGGGGTCATGATTTTAAAACTAATCTATTTGAGGATGATTTATTATTAACATTATCACAACCACATCAGTCAAAACCGCAAGTGATGAAATTAATTGAGCTATTTGGGCAGTTTTCAGGGTATAAGGTGAATTTTAATAAGAGTGAAGCCATCCCATTAAATACTATGACCTTTCCTTCACATCTGGGTTCAGCCCCCATTCAATGGAAGCCACAAAGTATCAACATTAAGACTCTCATTGAGGATATTTTTGATTTAAATGGCCCTCTCCTCCTTAAAACAATTAAGGAGGACATTAAGAGATGGACAGTTCTACCCATTTCAATATGGGGCAGAGCAGAAGTGCTTAAAATTAATATTTTACCAAGATTATTATTTCTTATATCAGCAATTCCTCTTAAATTCCCGCTTTAATGGTTCACAGAAATTAATAAATTCACAGATTTCTTATGGAGTAATAAAAAACCAAGAATAAGGCCCCGTTCACACGAAGCCGATTTCAGGGCGAAACCGCAAAGGTCTTGTACGGTTCGGCCTTCCGTACACACGAAGCCGGCGAATCTGCTGACCGAAACCGCAAACTCCTGAAACCACCCTCGGAGGTGGTTTCAAATCTACCCGGTTTCGTTTTGGATTCGTGTGTACGCCTGAAACCGACTGAAACCGCAAACCATGACGTCATCGCCCCACCCCTCGACCTCCTAGCCAATGGCTCTTAAGCCCGCGGAGTCTCAGAAATCACATGCGAGCATGCGCATAAGGGCAGCCTTTATGCGCATGCTCGCCTCTTCTTCTTATTTAATTTCTTCTGGATTTCTGTACCAGAAGCAGCGCCCCTTATGGGCCTGGAATGTGTACTACAGCGTTTCTACAGATCTACCCGGTTTCGCTTGGCTTCGTCTTTACGGAGACACTTCCAAACCGGATAGATCGAAACCGTAACGGTTTCGCCCGTTTCGGCTTCGTGTGAACGGGGCCTAAGTTACAAAAGAGTCCCAGATGTCCCAGATGTTTATTCTTATTACCTTGCCTATAATGCTAGGTTTCCTATGTTGTGGTCCTATACAGGACAAAGCAAGTTTGGGAGTTGGAAGTGGGTCGACGAAAACATTTTAGCCAACCATGACAAATCCCTCTCCCTAACCGCTTTATGGTATTACCCTAAAACCAACTTGAAAATAGGAAATCCTCTAATAAAATTTTCCTGTGAGGTTGTGAAAATTATCCAGAAACGTCTCCCCTTCAATGGAGCATATTTACCATCATGCCCTACATGGAGTAACCCTGTATTAAAAGCTGGTGGTAAAACATTAACAAACAAATCGTGGCAACAAAGAGGTATAAACCAAGTGGGTCAGATAGTGAAGGATGGATATATGGTACCCTTTAATGTCTTAAAAACACAATATGATTTAAAAGATGTCGACTTTTTTGCGTATTTATAATTAAAATCTATTTTGGGGTTACTTATTTAAAAAAAAAAACACAGTAGAGATCCAGGATAAAGAGTTGGATATAAAATTGAGGGAGATTGCATCAGAAAAGAGAACAGTGTCAAGGTTGTATGAGTTGTTGACCACTGCATCCGTTGATAACCTATCCTCTATCTAACAAAAATGGGAGCAGGACTTGGGCATATCCTTGAGTAATGCACAGTGGGATACTGTAACAAAAAACACTATAACCCTATCCAAATGTGTAAGATATAAAATTCTTCAATTACAATTTTTACACAGGGCTTATATAGCACCAAGCAGATTAAAGAAAATTGACAATTCCCTCTCTCATTTGTGTTGGCATGGTTGTGGAGAGGCAGGAACATTGATACATCCAGTGGCGATTTTGGTTTGGAAACTCTGGTGGGGCCCATGCAGGAAAATATTATAACGCAATCCAGAAATACCACATATTACTACCATCACAAAAAAAACAGTAGCAAGTGACAGAGGGGACCAAAATTGCAGCTGAATAATGCCATCACTCAAACGCGAATCTGACAACATATATTAGGCTATTATAGCAATAGCACCACCAAATGGCAGCGTTCAAGATCTCACAATATCAAAACTCAACAACAACGTGGCAACAATAAAAACACAACGGCGCACACCCTTTACACAGCAATCAATATACAAAGCCACCACTCACAATATACCAAAAAAAGAAGAAGTATGGTTTAAGTTGCATTAAGTTTGCAGGCCACCATACTGTACAATTAACAATGAATCTAGCCTGATAGAGTGGTTGCCTATTCAGACCTGGATAATCCTGGTTGAAAATTTAAGTAAGTTTGGGCTAAGATGGTAATTACCTGTGCTTTAAGGGCAGTGCTGTCTGGTCTCCTTTGTGTGGCTGAGGTGAAACACAAGCATTTTTTTCCGCTTGAACAACTCCTGGTTGAACGATCTATTCTTGTCCTTTCCCTCTTGAATAATGATTAAATCCGTCGGGCGATGTGGTCCCAAACGTTTTATCTCCAACTTCTGTTCAAGTGCTAAATCTCACATGAGACAGATACTCAACACGATTCATCATTTAATGAATGAAACGTCCATTTGTTGTTATTTACTGTAACAGTAACTGTGACAGTAACTGCGTTAGCCAGCTAGCAAGATCTGATCGGCTCCCGCCGTAAACCCCGCCCTTTCTACAAATCAGCCAATGAGAAGAGCTTTGGGGCACTAAACTTCTGGCCCCACCGCCGAAACAGAAGCGGGCGCTGCGCACGCGCTTGCTCGCGCAACAGCACCAGTTTTCTACACTGCAGCAGACGGGGCCATCTCGGCTGTGCCCCACCGAGCGGAAATGACGAGACGGAGCAACGAACTATTTCACACACAACTACTACACTACAACAATTGCGTTCATCAAATTAAAACTGCGGACATGTAATTAATTATTAACAATTAATGTATTATTAACTTATGCTCAATGACATTTTTGGAAAAAAAAATGAAAAGTATAATCGTGCCCTGCACGGCAGCGTTCTCAGGTGGGGCCGTGCCCCACTGGCCCCTAATGCAAAGACGCCACTGGATACATCAATTGTGGCAGTGCCCCGCAGTACAATGTTTTTGGAAATGTGTTATTTTTAATTTGTCTTCTTTTTTGAATGTGAGAATACCACTCTGCCCATTAACCTGCCTTCTAGGCAGTAGAGTCGAAAACATTGAATCAACAGTTACCCAACGCATCATAGCCTTGGCTTTCCTGTCAGCGAAGCGAATTATTTTGATAAATCGGAAGATACGTAAACCCAATTGCTTCAGCATTGACAATTGGCTGAAGGACTTTTTAGACCTCCTGTCAATGGAACGAGCAGCATCAGCTCTCAATGACCATGACTGTGGTAAAGAAGAACCCTGGAACTCTATAAGTATATGAACTTAAGAAACTGGACATTTAAATGAATTTATTTAAAAGTATGGATCTGCACCCCCCCCCCCCCTGTGTTGTATTTTGTATTGTCCTGTGAGTTTGTTGTCTTGTGGTGTATGAATATGTTGTCTGTGATTGTTTTGTTTAAGAAAATAATAAAAAAAATAACTTTAACGAACGTACACATGTCGTTGCGACCGCGCCAGTGAGCGCACATGTCTGCAGATGCGATAAAAGATGCACACACACAAAGTATCAGGGCTCACTTTTCTTACGCAATTCCAGTTCTTTGGAGAGAGAGAGAGAGAGAGAGAGAGAGAGAGAGAGAGAGAGAGAGAGAGAGAGAGAGAGAGAGAGAGAGAGAGAGAGAGAGAGAGAGAGAGAGAGAGAGAGAGAGAGAGAGATCATTACTGGGGTGGTGAGGGGGGATCTTAATGCAGAAGGAAATGAGCAGTGCAAAGACCAACTCACGCAGATGGACGAGTGTGCACACACACAAACACACACACACACAGGCACACACACAAGGCTGCACCCTACACCCCCCCCCACCCACCCCCCTCCCTTCTCCTCCTCTCGGAGCTCAGGTGTGAAACACATGGTGTCTTCTGTCTGGAATCTCTCGCCCTCTCTGTCTCCGTCTCTCTGTCTCTGTTTAGCTCTCTCTGTCTCTCTGTTTAGCTCTCTCGCCCTCTCTCTGTTTAGCTCTCTCGCCCTCTTTCTCTCTCGCCCTCTCTCTGTTTAGCTCTCTCGCCCTCTTTCTCTCTCGCCCCCTCTCTGTTAAGCTCTCTCGCCCCCTCTCTGTTTAGCTCTTTCTCTCTCGCCCCCTCTCTGTTTAGCTCTCTCGCCCCCTCTCTGTTTAGCTCTCTCTCTCTCTCTGATTGAGCGGAAGGTGCGTGTTTTGCGGAGCGTGTGTGAGAGCGATATTGAATTGTTTTTCAAAACTTTTTTCTTAGTTTTTTTGGGTGAATTGGATCTATTATAGGTAGGGGAAGGTTTTGTAAGGTTTTTTTTGTGGAGTTTTGTATTCTTTGGGGTGTTTTGTGCGATCGACCAGCGGCCGCTGGTCGGTGCGCCTGAAGCATGGTGGCGTTCGGCGAACTGAGCCGAATGCACGGCTTCAGGATCTCCCCGACTTTTCCTTGCTCGGTTGAGGACTGTGGTTTGGCAGTGGGAGAGTTGATCGGGCATAGTAGCATTAAGTCCGCTGCCCGGATGAACGGGGCAGTCGTGATTTTTGTTGACAGCGTGGCGAAAGCCAACAAAGTAGTGGAGACCGGCATTGTGGTTAATGATTCATTTGTATCAGTGTCTCCGCTAACTACACCTGCGGCAAGGGCCACTATTTCCAACATCCCCCCGTTTATCGGGGATGAGTTGTTGATCAGGGAATTGTCGAGGCACGGGAAAGTCGTGTCCGCTATAAGGAAGTTGCCGTCAGGTTTTAAGTCTGCCCTGATGAGGCATGTCGTGGGGTACAGACGGCAGGTGCATATGATTTTGAACAAAAAGGACGCAGAGCTGAATTTGGTTTTCAGCATTAAAGTTAATGATTTTGATTACGCAGTGTTTGTCAACTCTGGCACTCTGAAATGTTTTGGATGCAGCAGGGAGGGGCATCTCGTGAGAGCTTGCCCGGAGAAAACCCCTGCAAAGCGAGCTGGGCCTGCGGAGGCGACAGCAGGGACCTCGGCCGGTGTTGAGACGGTGAAACAGAGGGTGGCAGATGTGGAGAACCACATTCAGTGTGTTGCCAATTTTGAGGGGAAAAGGCTAGATGTTGAGGATGCAAAGCAGTGTGGTGAAAGTCCCATGAAAGCATCTAAAAGTGTTGAAAATGAAAAGCAGTGTGGAAAAAATCCAGAAGATGCAATTCTGGGTGTTGAAAATGGAAGGCAGAGCGAATGTATTGTTCTGAAGGAGGGGAATAATTCAGTCAAAGAGTCAGCAGAGACTGTTGAGGCTGGACCCATCCCTGCTGCAGCAGAGGGATGCAGTGGCAATGAGGAAGGGTTGATGGAGGAGGAAGATACTGTGTGTAAACCTCCTCTCCTCAAGAGAAAACAGGGTAGTGAAACCTGTGGCTCCAAAGCCAAGAAAGCAGCGGCTAGTGGAGAGCAGGAGGAGCAGACAGAGTCAGTGTCTAGTGAGGAAGAGGAGGAGCAGGCAGAGGTAGAGTCTAGTGAGGAGGAGATGGAGGACGGTGCCACAGGCAGTCAGCCCCTCACAGACTCAATGCTGCTTTCTGCTTCTCAGTTGGAAGAGTTGTACACAGTACATAGCATACAAATGTTCCTTCAAAAAACAAAAAATATGAAGAATGTCCAATTTGAAGTATTTTGCAGATAAGAATATGCTGTTGCTTTCAGTCAAGGCTCAGATGAGCATCAGAGGGGAGGGAGGTTTCTCTGAGTAAGAAGTCTACAGATTGAAGAAGATTGCTCTGAGACTCAAACAAGAGCTACATGCTGAAGACTATGTGTAGAGCAGTTGGCCTCCTGTCTCTCCTCACATTAAAAGCAATCACTTCTTTTAAGGTTTCCACTCTAAATGGAGCTAGAGATGTGAGGAAGAGGGCTTGCCTGTTTGAAACTCTTAAACTTAAAAAAATTATATAAT
Source organism: Gadus chalcogrammus (assembly GCF_026213295.1). Classification (NCBI taxonomy): domain Eukaryota; kingdom Metazoa; phylum Chordata; class Actinopteri; order Gadiformes; family Gadidae; genus Gadus; species Gadus chalcogrammus. The sequence goes on from NC_079418.1 coordinate 3,504,202, forward strand.
GATGCTCCAGGAGACTCACAGTGATGTTTTTAATGAAACAGTCTGGAGGAGGGAGTTTGAGGGCAAAGTCATTGTAGCAGCTCAGAGAGTTCAGGAGTAGCTCTCCTGTTCTCCAGAGATTTTGTGCCCTTATCCCATGTGGTGGAAGAGCGGGTTAAGGGGAGACTGCTGGTAGTTAAGGCAAAATATGAGCGTTTTAATATTGCATTTATTAATGTATATGCTCCAAATTCTGGCCCTGACAGAGTTCAGTTTTAAAAAATGAACTTAGTCTGGTTTTAAGTCAGTGTGTGCCAGAAGATTATTTGTTTTTGGGAGGGGACTTTAACTGCACAGCGGAGGATAAAGACAGGAATCATACGGAACCTCATGCACCTTCTCGGAAGGCAATGCCAACACTGATGGAAAACCACAATATGAGTGACGTATGGAGGAAATTCCACCACAATGTAAAACAATATACTTGGGTCCACAGCAGGGAACTTGTTTTATCTCTAGCTAGGTTAGACAGGTTATACTCTTTTACGCATCATTTTAGCATTTTTAAAGCGTGTAATATATGTCCAGTAGGCTTCTCTGACCATTCCATGGTCATATGTGAGGTTTTTATTGCAAATATGAGGAATAAGTCTGCATACTGGCATTTTAACACTGCTTTGCTTTTAGATGCGCATTTTAGAGAGGTTTTTATTTATTTTTGGAAAGGTTTGAGAGAGGAAGGGGGATTTTATGTGTTTAAAACAATGGTGGGATCACGGCAAAATACAGACAAAGCAGCTTTGTCAGCATTACACTCTCAATGTTTCTCGTGACATCACCAAGTCTATGAAAGATCTGGAGATAGACATAGTGGAGCTGCAGAGTTGTGCACAGTCCACAGGAAACGGAGGCTGTGTTGAGAGCCTCAAATCTAAAAAAGCCGTGCTGGCAGACCTGCTGGGCTCCAGAGCGCAGGGGGCGCTAGTCCGCTCACGATTTCAGAGCGTTTCTTTAATGGATTCCCCGTCCAAGTTCTTCTTCAGTCTGGAGAAGAAGAATGGCCAGAGCAGGCAGATCTATGCGCTGTGGTCAGAGGACGGACAGCAGCTCACGGGCATCCAGACATATCAGGAACAGGGCGGTGGAGTTTTATGTGAAGCTGTATAGCAGTGAGTACCAGGAGGATGATGCTGTTTTTGACTCGTTCTGTGAGAACCTGCCCACAGTGTCAGCGGAGACCAACAGGGAGCTGGAGGGGCCCTTGACTGAGGTGGAGGTGTTTTCTGCCTTGCAGAGTGTGCAGGGGGGTAAGGCCCCCGGCATCGATGGGTTGCCCTCTGAATTCTACAAGGCTTTCTGGACTGAACTTAAGGAAGACATGCTGGAGGTCTTCTCAGAGAGCTTTGAGGACTCCTCCCTCCCACAGAGCTGCAGGAGGGCTGTGCTCACTCTGCTGCCCAAGAAAGGGGACCTTCAGGAGATTAAGAACTGGAGGCCCGTCTCACTGCTTTGTGTAGACTATAAGCTGCTGTCAAAAGTCCTGTCAAACCGGCTGAAGAAGGTGATGGACCAGCTCATTCACCGATCTCAGACGTACTGTGTGCCCGGCAGGTCCATGATTGACAATGTGTCACTCATTAGGGATATTTTGGAAGTCTCCGGTTCATTGGGCTTAGATGCTGGTCTAGTTTCTTTAGACCAGGAAAAAGCTTTTGATCAGGTTGAGCACCGTTATCTTTGGAAAGTTTTACAAAGGTACGGCCTCAGCCTGGGTCTGATAGCTAAGATAAAGGTCCTGTACGAGAACATTGAGAGTGTGCTGAAGATAAACGGTGGTCTATGCAAACCTTTTATGGTAAAAAGAGGTATTCGACAAGGCTGCGCCATGTCTGGTATGTTGTACTCACTGTCTATAGAACCCATGTTGCACAATGTTCGTGTTTTTATTAATGGCCTGTTTGTACCTGATATTAGTTCAAATTTTATCTCATCAGCTTATGCTGATGACATCATCATTTTTATTAAAAATCAGGAGGACATTAATAGATTGGGCGAGATTGTTGAGACGTTTGGGAAGCTCTCAGCTGCCAAAGTGAACCGGGCCAAGAGTGAAGCGCTGGTTGTTGGGAAGTGGTCTGCGGGTCTGCCCCAGCTGCCGGGGGGGCTGAGCTGGAAGAGGGGGGGTTTTAAACACCTGGGGGTTCATCTAGGGGATGAACAGACAGAAAGAAGGAACTGGGAGGGTGTGCTGGAGAAGGTAGAGGGGAAGTTGGCTAAGTGGAGGTGGCTGCTTCCCCACATGTCCTACAGAGGAAGGGTCCTCATTATTAACAATCTGGTAGCGTCCACCTTGTGGCACAGACTGAAATGTTTAGAGCCCCCTGCTGGGCTCTTGCAAAAAGTGCAAGCGGTAATTTTAAACTTTTTCTGGGACAAGTTGCATTGGGTTCCTCAGAGTGTTTTATATCTTCCGAAAGAAGAGGGGGGGCAGGGGTTAGTTCACCTGGGGAGCAGAGTCGCGGCTTTCAGGCTGCAGTTTATCCAGCGGTACCTCTTGGGGCCTGATGATGTCGTCTGGAGACAGGTAACAGGCATCATTTTAAGGAAGATAGCTGGCCTCTTTCTAAGCAAATCCTTGTTTTTATTGAATTGTGGTTCTTTTCATGTGTGTAGTTTGCCTCCTTTTTATCATGGTGTTTTCAAGGCATGGACTCTTTTTAAATGGGAGAGACTGGGGCCCGCTGCGTCTCTGTTCTGGCTCCTGGAGGAGCCCCTGGTGTGCGGAGCTCGGCTGGACGTGCAAGATGGCAGTAGCCCTGGCCTCACCCAGCGCCTGCGCTCCACTGGGGTGGTCAAGCTGAGACAGGTGGTGGACGTGGCAGGGCCCGGGCTCCACAACACTGAGGCTGTGGCTTCTCTCCTGGGTCTGAGGTCCAGCCGGCACACCAGAGACATCATAAACAAGTGGATTAACAGACTGACCAGTGAGGCGCGAGAGATGCTGAGGGACTACTTCAGCGGGGCGGATGTACCGAACGAGGGGGATCCGTTTCCAGAGCTCGGACTGTCGGTGGATCAGACCGGACTGGTGAAACCAATGGGCCTTTCCAAGTCCAGGATGGATTTTCATTTTCTTTCGGGGAAAAGCTTTTACAAGTACTGTGTGGTGGCTACACACAAGCACAAACAGAGCACTAGGAGGGACACGGTGTGGAAGGAGAGGCTGCAGGGCCGTGTGCCTGTGTGGAGGCTCTTGTACAAGCCTCCCCTTAACAAGAGGACAGGAGACCTGCAGTGGAGGATCCTGCAGGGGGCTCTGGCTGTGAATAGCTTCATTGGAAAGATCAACCCCACGGTGTCCGAGAACTGTCCTTTCTGTGACGAAACTGAGACTCTTGTCCATTGCTATCTAGACTGTCACAGACTGGGAGTCCTCTTTCATATTTTAAAAGCTGTGTTTTTAAATTGTGGAGCGGTTTGGTCAGAGGCTGCTTTCATCCTTGGTGCTGGTTACGATAAGGAACATTAAAAAAAATGGTGTTTGTTGAACTTTGTGGTCGGGCAAGCCAAAATGGCTGTTTACATAAGCAGGAAGAACCAGGTAGAAGGGGAGGCAGGCCTTGGGCTGGCAGAAATGTTTGGGGTCCTGGTGAAGGCCAGAGTCAGGGTGGATTTCAGATACCACTCTTTAATGGGCACAATGGAGGAGTTCAGGGACCTATGGTGCTTCACTTCTGCAGTATGCACTGTGCAGGAGGGGAAGCTCCTTTTTAACTCTGTGTTTGAGTGTTTATTTAGTTATTTATTATTTATTGCTGTCTAATCTAAAGTCCATTTTGTTTTGTTTAAAATGTTAATTGTTGAAGAAAGAAACTGAATAAAAGTTTTTTTTCAAAATCAAAAAAATCTCTCTCTCTGTCTCTCTCTGTCCCTCTCTCTCTCTCTGTGTCTCGCTCTCTCTCTCTCTCTCTGTGTCTCGCTCGCTCTCTCTCTCTCTCTCTCTCTCTGTGTCTCTGTGTCTCTCTCTCTCTCTCTGTCTCTCTTTCTTTCTCTCTCTCTCTCTCTCTCTCTCTCTCTCTCTCTCAATCTCTCTCTCTCTCTCTTCCCTTCCTCTCTCTCTCTCCCCTCTCTCTTTCCCCCTCTCTCCCGCTCTACCAAACTATTGATCATTTAACCAAAATTGCGTTATAATCCATAAAATTTACTTAAGGCCATTATAATCCATAAAATGTACGAGGCAAACAACAAGCTACGCTAAATCCTCCACAGGGTCGGTGCTACGGGCCGCTGGTAGCCCAGCAGCCGGGAATCTAACCTGGGCCGCAGAGACAGGGATAGGAGCCTGCAGCCACGCGGAGAAGCTCAGTCATTAGCACTGCCTGCTTCTGGAAGGTGTTCTTGCAATAAATCATATCAGCCAAGATTCCTACTTCTTGTCTAATTAGGCGGCGACACACACACAGACACACGAGTGAGCGCACACACACTAAGACCACTTGCAAGAGGTCTTACCGACGTCACTGGCAGAGAGTAGTGACGCTTGCACAGAAGCATACGGCCGACATCTTTCTTTATTCTGGGTGGAAATAGCAACATAGTTACGCCATAAATGCGTCTATGGAAACATTTTTAGCGAGAAATGTGCATTTTACTTTCATAATGTTTGCTCCGTGAATGTGAAGGATGTTTGGTTTGATAGTTATGACGAAGAGGGAACGCTCGATTCACTTGCATGGACAGCGTCTCTGGTTGCTAAGCTACCTCAACGTCTTGGCGGACTATATCTCTGCTGATCAACACTACGAATGCTGGAAACACACCAGATACACCATGTGAAGTTATTTAACCCGATTATTGTTATTTATATCCGAGATTATTTAATCTAACCCGATCTAAACTCTATCATGCACCCAAACACGGCGGCGTTTGGGTTTCCTACCTCGGACTCCTAAATCCAGCGCAGCCACAGGCGCGTTGGGCGCGTTGAACCATTTTTGTGACACACAATGATCAAGCGTCAAGTTAGGCACGTTACTCGCGTTATCCAACGCGAGTAATAATACTTCTGGTTATATGTGACAAAGTTATACAATTTTCGGCATGCATAAAAGTGAAAGGTACAAAACTAGGTGACATACATTTTTACACCATGCATTGAAAGTAAAAAATACAAAATCAAGTAACATTAAAGATTATCTGTAGGCTCGCATGGATTTGAATGGCTCAGGTGATCTTCATGTATTGGTGCGCTGGTGCATGTGGGTGGTTTTGGACATTGTTGTAGTCGCAGCTCTTGTCTCCTCTGTCGTCATCAGGACCTGTGATTCTTGAACCCAACGCTCGTCCCTCCTTGTCAAAGGCTCAGCTCAAATAGAGAGGTTACTAGCACCTCCTTCAGGCGTTGAATCATCGTCGTGTCGGCAGCAAGAACCCTTTAAACCAGCGGTTCCCAAACTTTTTTTCCTGCGCACCCCCTTCTACGTCCCAACCGGGTTGGCGCACCCCCAATCCCCACTTCAAAAAGAAGGAAAATAAAACGCAACAAAACTTTGTTTTATCGCCATATAACGACTCATGTTTAATCAAATATAGCGCAAATATAGCAAAAGGGGCATTTTACTTAAATTGCCATGTTTCGGGCGCAGGTGACGACGGAGAGAAGACGGCTTCAGACAGCTGTCTGAAGGCAATCTGTATCGCCGATCCAAGTGAAGCCCAGACCCAGATAATTCGCCTTATTCACCTGGCGGCCATTTCAGCCCGTGAGGGGTACACAAACCCAGAAGTCGGACTCCGACGCATAAGATCCATGGAAGATTCAGCAGCACAAGTGATGGAACCTCCAGTGTGGACCACCAATCTTTCATGTCTGCCTGAATTAAACGTACAAAATGTGGAGCAATGGGCCAGTACTGACTGCAACATCCCTCCGGCTGTGTTACTCAAGGGATACAGTAACTGGATAGAAGGTTTTATCCACGACATTGAAGGTATGAAAGGACGCTACCGCCTTTTCTCATAGCTTGTTATGCTAGAAGTAGTTAGCTGTGATATGGAGTTGTTGACTGTCTGTACTATGTTTGATTTTATTTAACACTGAACATGTATTTAATCCACAAGTGAATAGGAGACCACCACAGATATTTGTGAGGGCTAGGTCTTTTCCTTCTGTGCGGAAAAATGAGGCACCTTACATCATACAGGTATCAGGTGCTAAGTGGACAAACTGCTCAGTTCACAGAGCAGTGCCACAGTTAAACCAGCTTGCTAAAAGTTCATTATGAGTTCATATCAACAATGTACCTTTCCCTGTCTGACCGAAAATTACATGTTGATTTTATCTCATTAACATGTTATCTGTAGCTGAGGTAATATCACATAAGCCTCATTGATATATACTCTGATATGATACTTGAAATTAGCAAAGCAAGACAGGGCTAGGTGCATGTTGCTACTGTTGTTGACAATGATAGCATAATGACAGTATAACTATCAGGTAAGTGAGGGTAAGGTAAGCATTAACATTCATGTTAAGATAAGAGTTGCTCAGTTCTTGGAGCAGTGTATCCAGGGTTGAGGAAGGTTCTTCAAAATGTAATTAGCTTACAAATCACTTGTCTGTTTTAAATTGACATAAGATGGAATGTCATACTTAAAATAACACATACCTCTAAAATCCATACTGTTCAATCTTAATATGAGCTTTTCCACAAACCTGACTTTTTTGTACAATGAGTGTCCAAGATATTATGTATCTTTCTAGTTGTGTTAGCACGTATCACAGCTGTAAACAACCTACAATTTTCCATTGGAAAAACAATCCATTAAGCACAAAATCCACAAATCTTGGCTGACCAAAGAGCTCAAAAAAAGCATATCAAAAAAACACAAACTATACAAAGACTATTTGACAAATCCCTCTCCCCTGAACTTTAATATGTATTCAAAGTACAGAAATAAACTCAACCATATGTTGAGAAAATCTAAGAGAAATCATTACCAACAGAAATTGAATACATCAAAAAATGATATGAAGAAGACATGGGCCATTATTAATGAAGTTATCAACAAACCCTCATCAAAAATTAATTCTCAGAGCATATTTTATAATAACGATTCTAGTATTGAGGATCCCATTGAAATTGCTGAAGAATTCAATACTTATTTTGTCAATATTGGTCCTGCTTTGGCTGCAAAAATCCCTCTAACACCACTCTATTCTAACAGTACAGGACCTCCTTCCAGTTAATCAATGTTTCATTTTTCTACTGTGGATGAAAAAGAAATATGGGATATTGTATCAAGTCTAAAGTCAACAAGTGCTGGTTTTGATGATCTCAAAATGAAATTAGTGAAGCAGTGTCTCTCCACCATTGTAAAACCACTGTGTCATATTTTTAACTGTTCTCTTCAATCAGGTGTAGTACCAGACCAACTGAAATGGGCTAAGGTTATTCCCATATTTAAAAATGGGGATCCATCACTATTTTCAAATTATAGACCAATTTCTTTATTACCTTGCTTCTCCAAAATTCTCGAAAAAATTGTATATAATAGATTAATTGCACATCTTAAAGATAATAACTTATTGTATGATTATCAGTTTGGTTTCCGTGTCAAACATTCTACCTCTATGGCCCTGGTCCAATTAGTTAACAGAATATCTACAGCTTTGGACAACAAGGAACTCACAATTGGAGTGTTCATTGATTTATCCAAGGCTTTTGATACCATTGATCCGAATATATTATTAATTAAGCTACAGGCTCATGGGGTTTCTGGGACTGAGCTTAATTGGTTTAAAAGTTATCTGTTCAACAGGAAACAGTATGTAGTATGGAATGGCGCTAACTCAACTTACAGTCATCTACAGTGCGGAGTTCCTCAAGGTTCCATACTTGGACCTCTTTTATTCCTTATTTATATCAATGATTTGCATTTAATATCTGATGAAGCTCTTTTTATTTTGTATGCCGATGACCCAAATATTTTCATTACCGATAAAGACGAACACAAGTTGATAGCTCGAATGAATAGCGTACTTGATCGGTTGGATAACTGGTTCAAATTCAACAAATTATCCCTTAATGTAGAGAAGTGTGCTTATATGATATTTAAGCCTAAAAATATTATTCTATCCGATCCTATCCAGCCAATTTTTATGGCGAACAATGCACTTGCTAATGTTTCCAATGTTAAGTTCCTTGGGGTTTTTATTGACCATAAGCTCAATTGGAAAAAACACATCACAGGTGTCCAATAAATTGGCTAGAAACATTGGGGTTATTAGACGAGTAAGACACGTGCTGTCAAGGAAAATTTGTATGGATTTATATTACTGCCTTATTTATTCCTTTATATCCTATGGTAATATAGTATGGGCTAGTACATACAAAACCAGTGTAAATTCGATTTTTCTGTTACAGAAAAAAATTGTTAGATCTGTAACCAACTCCAGTTGGGACGCTCATAGTGCTCCATTATTTCGGAATCTGGAGTTGCTAAGCATATATGATGTGAATACTCTTCAGATCGGCACTTTTGTTTTCCAGTTTTTCAATAATTTACTTCCTTCTTCTTTTAACAGTTTTTTTATAACCAGGTCACAGATCCATAGTCATCAGACCAGATCTGTAGATCTCCTTCACCGGCAATTTTTCAGAACAAATCTGGGACAGTTTTCTATTAGGGACAGAGGTCCAGTCGTTTGGAACAGTTTTCCAGCTACTCTACGTAAACACTCATCTTTAGCTACTTTCATAAAATATCTTAAAATGTACCTAATTTTAAAAGCCTATGATAAACTGAATGTATGTTGTATTGTCTTTTTGCTTGTTAGTTATATCTTTACTTTGCTTTTTTACTTTTACTCAAATGTATTCTCATTTTTGTAAAATGACTTTGTAGTTGTTTTATCTCTATAATTTTACTTTTTTTTTTCTTTTACCTTATTGTATTTTAATGTCAGGTGGACATCCTTAATAAGCCCTTCGGGGTTTCTTTTGTCCCACCCGTGCATCTATGTATGTCTATGCAAATCTTCTTGCCTTTTTTTAATCTTGTTTATTTGCACAAATAAAAAAACTAAACTAAACTACCACTACCAGCATGTAGCTGTAATATTTTCATGGCAGAACATTGAAATGGCAGATGTACCTAATTCACTGCACACTCAGAGTGTGTGTGTGTGTGTGTGTGTGTGTGTGTGTGTGTGTGTGTGTGTGTGTGTGTGTGTGTGTGTGTGTGTGTGTGTGTGTGTGTGTGTGTGTGTATGTATATATGTATATATATAATATGTTATTTATTTGTTAATAGCAACTCTGAAGTGTCAAGTGTCTAAAGTTTGATTATCTTTTCAGGTGGAGCTGTCACTTGAGCGGCCATTCATAAGGGAGACGCAGTGCAACTGCAAAGCTGGCTTGGGACAGTGCAACCATCTGATCGGGCTGCTCTACGGTCCGTGTACTTTGCGGCCAATGGATTTTCGTTTTGAAATGAGAAAACCAAAATCGGGAAACGAGCTGTTTCCTGATTACCATATAGAGATAGGAAAACAAAAATCCGAAAATGACCCATTTTCCGAATTTTGTTTTGATAATAGAAAACGGAAAACGGTAAAACGACCAGTTATCTGATTTTCTTTGATGTGCTTAAACATTGACATCGGGAATTAAAATACTGCGTGGAAATCTTCTTTCTCAATTTTGCGAAGATTTTGTGTTGTGACCCGGAAGTTCCTCTCACAAGCTTAACCGTTACATTGCATGGAATGGAAATGGAGAGCTTCATATTGTTTCGCGGACCCAAACGGCTGACTATGAAGCAAGAGGACATGTCTGCAGACAAAATTTGCAGGATTTTTCAGGTGATGTTACTTTTCAACTTATAATTGACACTTTTATCCATTGCAAAAAAAATGCTCACACAGTTCACATCGCCTTAGCTTGGTGGCATGTCATTCTACGACAGGTAGAATGAGTTAATGTTAGCATAGCCGCGGCTATTTTTTGAGCGCAAAATAGTTTTTTGACTTCCCACATGCAATTTTACAAACGGTAACATTAACATTTTGATTTTAACAATAACTCATTTGTTGGAGAGACTAGTGATGTACTAGTAGTGGTAATAATACTAGTTGACATGACATAACTGTTTAGGGATGTTCTCTCAACTAGATTGATTAGTTAGCATAGTTCGCTAAATATCTAACTGCCAGGGCTCGCAAATATCTAGCCACTCCTTCATCCACAATGCCGTGTGAAAGACGTTGTTGTCACTTGTCAGTCACAGGACACATGGTGCTAAAGAAGCCGTCAGCTTTACTATCAGGGAATGTGAACAAGGTAGTTTGCCACACCAGCTGGCGAAAGGAAGACTATATTGTGTCATGGTGTGGTCAATGGTTGTTTGACAATAAAGAGACATTTTCAACCATCCACTGGCTAAGAAGCCCAAATCATTTCTGTTTGATTTGAAAAGATAAGAAACATTTGTATTCAACCAAACAATAGCTAAAAAGCCCGAATTCTTTTTGGGATGATGATATATTAATGTTCCATATGGAAAAGCAAAGAGAACTGCTAAAGACTTGGCGCTCTGAGATTCTTCTGAACAAACTTCTGAAGAGTGCGTTACAAATAAAATGAATTATTATTAAAGAACTGCTGAGTTGCAGCACCATTGTTTTAGTTTTTCATTAATGAAAAAAGAAAACATGTTAAATGTATATATCCGTCTTTTGTCATGATTAATATACAGAGAAAATCGGTAATATGTGATAAATCATGATTAATCCACAGATTAATCCACACTTTTTTTTTTTTTCATTTCACAGCCCTAATGTATATATGAATTGTTTTAAGTATGTTGACCTGTGATGTATATTTGTTATGGAAACACGGGATTAGTAGTATTTGTACTATTTAATTACAATGTTTTTTAATCCTTTATGGTATTTTTCATTTAATTCTATTAAACAGGTCAGTTGCAGCAGTCTTTATATCACGGACGACTCCAACACGGCAATATTTCCAGAGCCAGCAGGCCATTTTTCAATAATTAATCTGACTAATCGCAGTCATTATGAGGTCCACGGCGATGCAGAGCACCTTCCACCCGCTGCTGGTGCCCCTGCTTTTGGGTTCATGCGCCGACCCTCACCGGCTTCTGCTTCTGCCACATCTTTTTCTGCGTCTGGTTTTTCCACTGAAACACCACCACCACCACCACGAGCTGGAACTCCACGAGCTAGTGGAGCTAGCTTGTTCCAGGGAAGATCATTCCAAAGGTTACTTGTTAAATATGTAACTTGTTAAATATGTAACTGATCTCTGCTGCTAAAATCTCGTCCTATAATATATAAATATCATTTTAGGCCCATAGGTGTGATTTTAAGACGGTCTGATTTATCCCCAGGTCAATCCATCTGGCAGAAATTGTTAATGAGAAACTCAGTCCTTCCAGGACAGTAGTTGTGCGCTTTTTGGAAGCTGAGGCCTGCGTTGAACGAATTTCGGCCAAAGTTCAAGATGCCGTGGGCTCTGATGAGCCTATTACCTTGACGGACACCCAAGGAAACGAAATAATGGACTCTGAGGGCACAAGAAGTAAGTTGTATGATCAGAAACTTGCTTCTAATTTGTGGTTTCTAATAAACCTTAATGTTGATTTTAAAGGAGTCATTGATTGCAAAAAACAAATTTACCTTGTCACAGTTGATTAACGACAGTTCAGTGGGTAAAATGTACATACAATGAACCCTTAAAGTCCATTGACACTTCTTTCATATGCAAATCTCACAATTAGAAACCGGTAGGTATGTAAAGCAGGATTTGCTAAGAAGATGTAGCTGAAAAGGTGCTGTTCTGACCCTTTGTTCATTACAACCGCAAGCTGTAGTATTATGTTGTTGCTAACGTATCCTCCCTGTTTCTATTATCGGTAGATGTGATGGTTTAGTTTATTGGCAATGTGGCTAACGTTATTTCATGTCCCTGACTGTTTCATTCAAATAAATAACACGTGTTTGTTTACAGCCCAACCAATGTTACATACCCTATTCGGAGACCGTAAGGAACCGTGTGAAATACCCCCAAAAAGTCAATGACCCCTTTTAAAAACAAGTGAAGTTAATGTTTTCTGACTTCTTAGGTTCCCAGTTCTGGAAACAGAACTCAAGAAAAATATATGCTGTGCCTGAAAGTGACTTTGTGGAGTTTCAGAATGGGAGAAGAGCTAAAACAAGGTAATACAACATTTGATCTGTAGGCAAATTCATATATGAACTAAAACTTCCTGAAGGAAATACCAGTGTAATGCAAAAGTTAAGAAAGGAAAAAGAAAGTAGAGTGGAAGAATAATTATTATTTGAACTTAATTTGGTCTGCTTTTTTGAGTGATGATCATGAATGAAGTCATTATGATTCAATTATATGACAACAATGTCTCATAGGTTGACGCTTTTACAGAGTAAATTAAGATTTATAAAATATTCAGAAAGATATTCAAACATTTGTTCATATGCACCATTTGAAAAAAATCTTTAATCCTTTCTTTTCTGTTCATACATTTAAGTCGAAGGGATGGAGATTCAAGCCTGCAGGAGGTCCTTGGACGTGTTGACCAGCTGAAGCAAGCCGCCGGGAGTCTCCAAGAGGTCACTAATTCAATCAACCAGCTGTCTCAGCTGGCCAAGTCTCAAAAGGAGGAGATAATGGCAAATGTCGGTTTGCAGCCCTTAAAGGAAGCCTTTGCATGTCTTGTGTGTAAAGGTACGTGTAAGATATGTAACAGTAGGTCATTCTACAGTACAAAACATAGCCGCCTGCCACCCTCAAGCACTGCGCTGACCAGCTGTCACGGGTGTTCATCGCCATCTTCAACATTCACTCTGCGATAAAACACACTTCTGATTGCTTAGTTAATTTCCTTCTATATTGCAACTAACAATTAAATGTTATTTTCTGCATCAATTTATAATATATATTTTTTTAACCTTGCAGCTGTAATGGCAGATCCCATGTTCGCCACATGCTGTGAATCGATAATTGGATGTCGTACCTGTGTGGAGCTGTGGTTAGTCACATCAGACCACTGCTTGAAATGCAGGGCAGGAGACTTTGAAAATAAAATACATGAAGTGAAGGGTCTCTCTGCTGCCTTGTCACTTTTCAAGGAGAGAGAAATTGATTTGATTTGATAGATAATTGTTTGTTATTGTTTGTTATGTTTACATTACTGGAACTACCTCAGTTTGTTTGTTGGATGTTATTATGGGTACATGACCAGAAAGATGTTGTTTGTTGTAATGTTTATATTGTGTGTGACCGTTTTAAAAAAAAAAGAAAAGAAAAAAGACAACTTCCACTTTATCATTGTTGTAATAAAATGTTATTTTTGGTATACTGCTTCTTCATTGACCATTGCAGGTCACTGTGTAACAGGTCGCACATGTCTTGAGGTGATATCAATCAGAGACCTCACTGCATTTTTAAAAGGGCCATAGTTATGGTTAACCACATTTTGGAAGAGGGATAGCAAATCAAAGAGAGAACCAAACTCAGTTTCAGTCCATTGTTGGGCTTCTTCAGAGGGGAAAGGATCACTTCCAAAAATGGATTCTCTTTTCAAGGCTGATCCCATTTCCTGCTGATACAGGTCAGCTGCAACTGCACCGACTGGCAGAAGGTCCTCAGAAAGTTTTGCAGGACACCCTTCTTTAGCCAGTTCGTTTGGTATTCCCCTTCCTGCAAGACAGTAAAGTGAGTAGTGAGATTAAAGGGGTTACACTTGTGGGGAGGTAATCATTTTGCCAATGATGTTTTGACTTGTTATTTTAGTTGTCTTTCACAGCATATTGGAGTTGACAATAATGACAGCTTCATTCAGATGGGGGTCATTCCTACAAAATTCACCCAATGTAAATGCCCTCAAATTAAAGATGAATGTCTGTGCTTTGAGCATGTATTCATTTACATTCAACTCCAAACCTGTAGAAGTCATCTAAAAAAGCAAGAACATGGTCAACGTCCAAAAAACTTGATTCTAACTAATAACATGTTTTACTAATTGAATCTGCCCCTCTACAGAAAGTACTGGATTTGCAGTGTTGCAATTTGAGCTACACATTTGTGAATCCATTTCAGATTGAACTCTACAATAGAACATCAAAATTAATTTACACTGCTTTATTAGCAAGTTATGCCTGTAATACCGCCAGTAAAATGAAATTAATCATACCTGGGATCCTGTGTGCATTCCATGCCTGTACGACATTTGTGATGCCAATCCTAGCCAGCTGGCATGTCAGGTTTGACACACAATACCTGGATGTGTTGTCCTCCATGTCCAGTTCCTCCTGGTCCACCAGCTGTACCAGAGCTGTCTTCAAAGGGTAGTTGACTCGAGCATTCACCTCCGACCACATTCTCTCTATCACATGGTTCTGTGCAGGTTATAAGGATAGTGTCAGTCTGCCTGCCCTCATTAGAAATACGCCTCAATGGCAAGAAACCAGGATTAATTTTTAACAACACATTTATTTTACCCTTGTAGAAGGTGTCTGAAGGTAGGGCTGCCTTTGAGTATTGTGTCGATGTTCTGCCAGTTTTTCCTGGATGAATAAAGCCAGATAGAATTCTTTCCCACAGTCAACTCTGACCTGGTCCCATATTCCATAGGAAAGAACAGCAGGCCTGAAGATAAATCACCGACAAACGTAAAATATACATAAACAGCATCAGTCTCTTAGCCATGGCCAGCTAAAGTGACAATTACATTTTTTTGTCAAAATTGGAATGATATCAATAATAGTAAAACTGGAAAATTAACTAAGAAACTGGAAGAGGGAAAAAGTTTTTTGTTTTTTCCAAATTAATTATTTCCATATTACAAATCTAGGTTTTAACCTTTTTTAATGTACTTGTTCAAGTCTGGGTCCTCCTAAGGAGACAACTTTGGGTTCCACCTTACAAAGTCTGTGAAGTTAATTTACCGGTACACTTCCTCATAAATCACGATGTTGTTCTTTATTGGCATGGTGGAGTGACCGACCACCTTCTTGCTGAAACCATCGATAGCCATAACATGAGTCACTCCAAACATAACAAGCTTCTCATTCTGATCTACATGCAGCTTGTGACCCATGTATTCTGCATTGTAGGGTATGGGGTTCAGATTCCGGGCACCCTAAAATATAAGAATTCCATTATAATAAAAACTCAATAATCTTTCATTCGTATGATTAGAATCTCAACACGTATGTTCTATTGAAATGTAGAAAACACAATGCTATTTGACCTTACCTGCTGTCTTGCAATGTGGTAGGGTTGATGAATACTTCTCAACACATTGCCCACTCTGCCTTCAGAAGCTTTAACCCCTTTTGCGGATAGATATCCAGTCATCATTTTTCGACCAAAAGACGATCCAGTCTGGGGGGGTGGGGGGGGGGGGTGTAGGTATGATGTTTAGCATACATAATATATATACATATTATAAAACAATTGGGTTCTATCGAGTTATTAAGCCGTTTCTGATTGGACGAGAGACGTTCCATGAGTTGGAATATCCCAGGACATCCCAACTCGGACTTTCACAGCTAATAATAAATCACTCTGCGATGAAACATTCTAAAGCGCGCTGATGATAACTGTTAGTTCTTGTAATTCCAAACCAAGACGTTGACTGGAACTATTTTTTGTTGCGGAGAAACAATGGTGAAATTAACATTTTTTAAATCAATAACTTCGTGTTGAAATGTTAATTGGTTGAATATAAAATTGTTTTATAAAAGCAATATAGTACTCGTGCGAGTGGGGTAGGTAAGGGATATTGTTACCTGCTGTTACCTACGGCCGAACACCACCCGTGGGAATATCCCTTACCTACCCCACTCGCAGCCTACTATATTGCTTAAATATATATATTTAATTATAAATAGTAAATCATCTTAGTTTAAATTTAAGATTAAGACGTGCATTTTTTAAAAATACAGAAATATTTCCTGTTGATTAACAACCAACGTGTTTATGAATTAAATCCAAAAATTGCATTAGCACCAGTCAGATGCCCGACTTTGCATATAACTGTGGTCAGCTTTTTATGTAAGAGTAGCATTCCTTTGTATGCTTAACAAAAGCGGTAATCGTGAAAGGCGGATGATAAAAAAAAACCTACCTCGAGAATACCTTCAGCGACTTCAACTTCAAGTTGACTATCAGGGCAGAAGTCCCTGACAAGCCCCTGCTCAGCACACCACCTCCGCACATTCCTCTCGGAAAACCCCCGTGTAGTTCCAAACTGGGTGCATAACGCAGTGGCGATATCCCCACAGGACATTCCATTATTTCGGTGTTCTGAAATAAAACCTGCATATTCGTGCAATGCCATTTTGAGGTGCGTCTCAAGGATGTCTGGCTCCAAATTAAATACACCGCCAACTACTGATAGCTTGGCTCCAAATTAAATACACCGCGCGCCAACTACTGATAGCTTCCGGGTCACAACACAAAAATATTCGCAAAATTGAGAAAGAAGATTTCCACGCAGTATTTTAATTCCCGATGTCCATGTTTAAGCACATCAAAGAAAATCAGATAACTGGTCGTTTTACCGTTTTCCGTTTTCTATTATCAAAACAAAATTCGGAAAATGGGTCATTTTCGGATTTTTGTTTTCCTATCTCTATATGGTAATCGGGAAACAGCTCGTTTCCCGATTTTGGTTTTCTCATTTCAAAACGAAAATCCATTGGCCGCAAAGTACACGGACCCTCTACACTCTCGCTCACTTCGCCAAGATGGGCTACACATCTGTTCCCCCAACAACTAGCAAGACGTCACTGCCTCAAGCCTGGCATGTTCCATTGAGGGCCCTGGGAGTCAGTCCAAGAACGGTGAGCTCTGTGAGTGTTTCAAAATTAAAACCACCGGTGACCAACGCACCCCCGCCAAAGAGGCAATGCTCGTCTGAAGGGGTGATGTCAAACCTCTACTGTCCTTTGCCACTCCCGCTTCCATCAAATGTCTTTGCAGAGAGCCTACACCGAAACCTAAGTCAAATAGGAAGCAAGAGTCAGATGTTTAGGCTGCTGGAGGAGAACAGAAAACAGCCTGCTGCTCTTGTCTCTACCGACTTTGGAGTCCTTCCAAAAGGATCTGTGCTTACATACCACGCAACATAGTCTTCCACTGCTGATGATCATCACCTCTTTCCCTTACCATCACAGCCAAGCTCATTTTACACTGTCCTGGGTGACACTGAGGCGTGCTACTATGGTGGCCTGGTGGTCACTCAGGCTGTTGCAATACAGCTGGAAATTGAGACAAAGGAACAGAGCCATAGCAAGACCTGGCATAAAGTCCGAGCCAACCGTCTTACCTCCACTTCCTTCAAGAGGATTTGTTCAAGGGTGGCAAACTTTAATGTATTAGCTGCCAATTTGAAAAAGAAATCAGTGCAGACTAAGGTGATTAAGAGAGGTTTGGAGCTGGAGCCTGTTGCTGCGGCCGAATATCAAGAACTCACTGGCTATGAGATCTTCGCCTGTGGATTCATCATCAACCACCACGCCCCACACCTAGGTGCCTCACCGGACCGAAAAGTGATTGACCCCAGTGCCTCGCCAACGCACGGCCTCCTGGAGATCAAGTGCCCCAACAAAGG
The DNA here is from genome assembly GCF_026213295.1 of Gadus chalcogrammus. Lineage (NCBI taxonomy): Eukaryota > Metazoa > Chordata > Actinopteri > Gadiformes > Gadidae > Gadus > Gadus chalcogrammus. Next base: position 3,521,845 of record NC_079418.1, read on the forward strand.
CAGCGTGAGAGATTGTAAGTACTTGCGTTGCAAGGCTGATGGTAGTCTTAGCCTGAAGACCACACACAAATATTATTATCAAGTGATGGGGCAGATGGGCATCACTGGGTTGAAGTGGTGTGACTTTTTTGTGAAGTGCAGTGATGACCATCAATTGGAGCGGGTGCACTTCCAACCAAAGGAGTGGGAGAACATGGAATGTAAATTGGACACATTATTTTTCTCTCACTTTCTGACTGCTAAAAATATATATAATGTAATACATCACTGATAATCTGTTTATGTTTATAGTATTATTAATGTTTTAAAATAGATTGTTCCTAATGCAATTCCTAATGTTCTGACCTGTACCGGTTCCTTTTCCATACTTCCATGTACAAAGTTACCTTTACAAACCTAGACCAGTGTGCCTATCAATGTTTTTGGAATGTTTTCTGATGTTCTGGTTCCTTTTCCATGCTTACAGTATACAAGCAGGCCATTTTACTCTATTCCGCCGTACCAACTTCCATGTACAAAGTTACCTTTACAAACCTAGACCAGTGTGCCTATCAATGTTTTTGGAATGCTTTCTGATGTTCCGACCTGTTCTGGTTCCTGTATATTAAGTTATAAAGTTATGAAGGACATCATCCATTTGTAATACAATTGTACTTTATTCTTTAGATAGACATCCAGTAGCTTATGGCTCATTCCAGAATTGCGGATACATATCAGGTATTGAAAAAATACGGTAAACAATTCAACTGTTTTATTCTGATAAAACACAATCTTACTGTTGTATATTTATTGTATTCTGACCTCAAACTTTTATGATTTAAAATATAAATTTGTCTCCTGTTAGAGACAAATAATATATAATTTAAAACCTTGCCCTCCCTAGGAAAACTTTTGTCTCTATATCCATAAATTAAACTTTTAGACTGATAAGAAAGAGACTTTAAAAAGAAAAGTAAACTATGCCAATGCATTTAACTGATAAGATGTCAAGATCGTGTCCTTTTTTATTAAATGTAGCTTAAAAATGTATTAAATAAATTGTAATTTGTTGTGGTAAACATGTAAGTTATTACTTACATTCTAGTCAATTAGATGACAATAAAACATATTTAATCATCAATTTTAAATAAAAACACGACACAAACAGAGTTGACATTGATGGTAACAGAGATGACGTGCATAACAGAGTTGACCACCCATAGTTAAAAGACAAAAACAATTACACATTAACAACACTAACACTAGCACTGTACTACTAAGCCCATCATCCAAGACCTGGATGCATTCAGGAAACGTGGCATCCATGTTTCACTTTTTTTAGCTAGTCGGCAGTAATTTCGGCCCATATTTCTCGGTCTATCTCCACATGACGTCCCGTCACAACGGTTGGTTGTGGAATGATTCTGAGGACATCATCGAAGAGATACCACAAGGTATCGTCGCGATTTGGCCAAAAGAAGCGATTCCTCCCCACATTGTGCATGCATTTGACCTTTGCATGGCTCTCGTTGACCTCGACAATGGTCCCAGGATAAATGTCATTATCATATTTGATTACACACCACTGCCCAATGACATTTCTGCCATCCCACATGATCTCATTTGTTGCCTGCACTTGTTGCTCTTCAGTGGGTACACAAAGGCTGGGCTGGACATCAAATTCAAACCTTTGTGTTGTTACGTATTTTAAGAACCTAATCTACCCACACATAGACCCTATGAAGCAGGACCAAACATATAAGCCGTAAATACTATACATAGCCACAAGGGGAGCAAGACCTTATTGAAGGCTGCTCCACCACAGAAGGCATCACCTTTAGTTAGGCGAAGAAGCCGAAGCCATTACGTCACCCCGGCAACGCCCACTACATAGGACACACCCACTTGACGTGCTCTAGCGGGGGATTCGAAGGAAACAGCCCCAGAGATCATCACCCGCACCCGCAGAGAGTCATGGGCCTTTGCCCGTGGCTCGAAGTAGCTAAAGTTATATCTCTCACACGTGTTCAACACGCTTCCTCTCCTTTTGCTCCATAGTCATAGTTACCATACCGAAACATGCATACTTTACCAAATAAAGTAACTGTTAAGAGCTATCCCGGATTTGAACCCTTTCCTTGAAGAACTCTCTGCAGTGTGTTGTGACATGCACATTCAAGTATCTGCCTAGTTGAACAGAGACAGCTGACATCTCTGTAGATGACCTTTCCAGGTGTCAGAGTGATGATCTGATGAAGGCGCTTTGTCGAAGGAACTACTGGGAGTACTTTTGGCATTTTATTTACAGCTTTGACCACAGCCTCCTCATCAACAAAGAACAGCTTTATAGAGGTCTGGGAACTCAGAAGACACTCATACAGCTGCATGGCATTTGGAATGTCTTTCCCTGCACTAACTAATCTGTCTGCTGTTCTTTTCAAAACCCCACCCACTCCATCTGGAGCTCCCTTTCCGTGACTTGCTTCAAAGAAGTTCCATATTCCTTTCTTGAAGCCCTTCTTGTACAACTCCGTGCTCAACAAGTAGAAGTTACCATTTTGGCGGTATTTGGTACACGGTCCATCACTAAATAATTGAACAACAGTTACAGATGGGTGATGCGTTTTTACGTGGTCCAGAAAAGGGGACAGGTGTGTCCATATAGCAGGTGGACCTTTCTCTTTTGATGCTGAGATGGATGTTAAGCACACATGTTTGTCCACTTCACCCACATGAAGGATCCCAGTGTGTAGAGTTGCCTGCTTCTGAGAGGATGCAAAGTGAACTGCCTGAATCTCTGCTGACAATTTGCATGCATAATTCTCGGAGAAATCAATGTGGATCAAACACTCATGAGATTTCATGTTTTTCTTGAGCTCACGGTAGTGAATGTACTGTGTTTTGATATTGAATTGATGTCTCATGAAAACTCTCAGCTGGTTTTGAAACATCTCAATAAGGTCTCCTAGACACCTTTCCATCTCCTTTTTCAGTCATTCAGACTGGTTGGGATTCTTTTTCACTGTCTTTGTTTTTCTTCCTCCTTTCTGCCAGTTCGGTTGTCCACTGCGTGAACCTCACCGGTGTTTCACAGTCGTAGTCACAGCTGAACTGATAGACATTGCTTCTGCATTTTTCACATGCTCCATACATGCAGTCTTTGCTTGCAGTGTCACAACTTAATGAGCTGGAGATCATTTATAAATCAGTTGTGCCAAGAAGCTGGAGAGTATGAAGCTTCTGCACAATGAAGGAAAAGTTCTCGTGAATTTTACACAGACATGTTTCTCTGTCAGATATGGATGAGTGGACAACCCAGAAAGGACGCATTAAACAGAAAAGTGCATATGACAGCTGACTTGATGGATTCTCAAGAAGGAATTTGTGATGTTGGTTCTTTATGGTATCATTTAGAAACCTTTTCTGCATTTTTGCTTTTCCTCTTGTGATGGTTTGATTTTTTCCTGCAGTCAAGCGGCTGACATCATCTCTCAAAAAGAATTCTGTTACCTCCTTTTGGAGCTTGCTTTGGGTGGATCTATATTTTCTTCTTTGAAAAGACAGGTCCCCTTGGTTTTTCTTTCCAATCCGCTTTCTTGAAAGACCAAGTGACATCTGTGTGGTTTTCTGTAATTTGTAGTTTATTATCTTTCCTGAAACAATCTGTGATATCATTTGACGCACTCTCTCTTCTTTTGTGTCTTGATACTTCTTTCTTATATTTTCTATCCGCACTTTGAGTTGTCATAGCAACACTGATGGAGGCAGTTGGTGCTTCTGTGTGGTACTCACTCTACTGTCACTGAAATCTCTAAATCAGCCGTTTTATCCAGTTTTACTCGAAGCATCAATTTAAAGAAGAAAGACGAGCTCTGAGTACATTGCTTTCTCTTCCGACTCTCTTTCGACTGACTAATGGACACAACTACCTGGATGATCCGTCGAGCCGTTTCGAGTATCCAAGACAACAGTATAGTGGAATAGTAAGTTATTAAGAAGAGCACACACGTGTTGTTGGTGGCATTAGACACGTTTATCGAGTTTCTATACATGTATTGATCCTTTAATCAGTCTAAGAAAGAAAAACATTGATCGTCAGTTGAGGACGTGATTGAATTCACGTCGGTCATGTGACGACAACAAGGCTCAGGAATATCTTCAATCTGTATGGTCTAGCCAATGATTGTTAAGCCCACGGAGTCTCAGAACTCACAACAACAAAGATGATTTCTTCTGTTAGATTTCTTCCTGTGTGATGAAATGCATTGGGGAACACAGCAGTGAGGAGCCATTGCATCGCTTTGTGAAAACTCCCGGAAGTGGAAAGTGTACCCCTCAGGTTCCTACTTCCGTTCGAGGTGATTAAGGGGAATTGTCATCATATTTCCTTCTTTTTTTCCCTGTCTGGTTTTCACCCTCATGATCTCTTTTTTGCCATCTCCTTCCCTCCTCTTCGGTTTCCTCCCTCTCCTCCTTCGTGAATAACAACATTATCATAAGACGTCCCACTTGACAGTTTCCCTGATTTCAGCCAGTTAAGCATATTTATATAGGAATGAATGAAACGAGTTGGCGCGCATATGGCAGTCCGTAGAAGAAGACAGCAGTGCGCAGCCGTAGAAGAAGACAGCAGCTGTCTTCTTCTACGTTTAAAATAGTTTTTTGATTTAAAATAAAAAGGGATTACAAAGGAAATGTTTACTGTCCATGTTTTTTTTATTGTATCGAAAAATCCCACTTAAAAAAACAACACTGTAATTGTGTAATATTGCACCAGACCGCCATTACATTTTTCATCTCGCGGACCCTCTGGTGGCGCGAGTACCACACTTTGGGAATCCCTGCTTTAAACAATTGTCTCAAAGAAAATCAACAGTCCCATTATCAGTGCAGTGATAAAGAAATAACAGGTTGCACTCGCAACCAAACAATACTACACAATAACAAACATAACCCGCATTGGTTGTTTAATAATTTGTTATTCAAGTAAATCCGGGATATTGATTATCTTAGATACAGGCGCTACTACTGGTGTTGACTATTCTACATATTACAGCTGGATAGGGTCGGGCCCCTCAGGTGATGTCTCGTTCACTCTCACCGGATCATATCTGATCCCCATGTAAGCCTGAATGGCACCTGGCGCTACTGTAGCACCCACTGCTGTGGTGATCAGCCGATGCAGTAGCCCTCGTTTGGGAACACAACAGCAGCCGACTACAATTAACACGGCTACTACCATTATTCCCGCGACGAGCACTGACTGGATCATGCCTCTCCACCTCACAGCCATATTCTCCATCCATCCTGTGAAAGGGTCATTTATGCCGGAGTTCTCTGCCAATTCGAACCTGAGGGATTGTCATCGTGCCAGCGCCCTGGCCACCAACCCATCCGGAGCTGTGTTATTGGGGATAAAAGTACATGTTGTGCCTATCATCCCATACACCCCTCTTTGCTGTGTCAATAACATATCCATATCTATATATTCCTTTAACCTTATCGTGGAAAACTGTACAAACTGTTGCTGATTATGATATATGTAATTTATCCAGACAACATTTTGCTAATGGTGGACCACCAAAACAGAACCGATTAAAATCCTGCCGTTATTCGATTGCTTCATGTGGATGTTGCTGATCATGATACATGTAATTTATCCAAACAACATTTTTGCTAATGGTGGACCACCAAAACAAAACCCATTCAAATCCTGCCGTTATTTGATTTCATCCTGTGGCCGTTACTCCTTGCTCGGCTGGATCTGATCCTGAAGTAGTTGGTAGGCTCCAGGTGTGTCTGCATCTGGCTCTGGAACTTTGTGTTTATCTTGTTATCAGTTAGTTGTTCCAAAACATATCTCCTTACTTCTATTTTTAATTGTTCTAATGGAAGTCCCTTATGGGACCCTTGAAATGTAAGTGAAAGCATGAATCTAACCGTAAGCATTTCGTGCACGATTAGCTGTGTCATTCTATTAGCTTACATGTGATCACTCAGTAGTGCTATAGATAGTGCATCTAACAAAATCTATTTAGTGCTTGCACAGCTTTTAGATTTTTGTTTTGAGTTCCATATTTTGAGCTAATTTCAACCTTGGCATGACATTTGATTTGTAGTCAACATATTTGATTACAGTATCAACCAACGTCGCTGGTGCAACCAAGTTGAAGTTCCTTTCCTTAACTATCTGTAAATAAAACCAATCTATTGGGAAGAGAAATGAAAACCAGTATATCCAAAACCAAAGGTCGATATTGGTGGGTTTACCATCAGCCGTCTTGAAACCACACTGTTCCCAAAGTCATGCACTAAACCGAAAACGTTACATGCGTCAGTATAGAGTGGCGAAGTCAGGCCCCTTCCGGTAGAGCTCATGGGACCTATGAGATCGGAAAATATGAATGGGTGTCAATGGAGAGAAAATAATTATTTTCTGGTCCCAGTCTTTATATGCCCTGGATTACACATATGTTGTTTGTGGATTTAAATGATAATTTTTCATGCAAAGAGTTCGACCGTTTATTGTGCAATTGTTCAGATAAAGGCTGTAGAGAAAACACAACGAGAAAGACTACATATCGCGTATGTGACGTGATGTGACGTCATCAGACTCAATCATCCTCACAGCGATTCAGTGCCAATCAATTAGATCAAGATGCCAGTGTGTTTTGTTCCTGAATGTACCCATTCCAGCAGGTACGGCTGTTCTTTCTTTCGATTCCTGTCCGATGTGAAGACTCGGAATCGCTGGCTCAAACAGATCAGGTAAAGAGATATGTTTTTAACGATTTCTGGAATTGTGTGGATTTCTGCATGGTATGATGGTGCAGATGTTAATTGCTCAAGGTGAAATGTTAGCAAAAGAGAAAAATTGTCCCGCTTAAATTGTCTTCATTGAAAACCCTCAAGCCAGCGATCCTGGTGACAATCAGATATACACAGGTCACAATGTTATGACCAATCAGTGCAGAAAACCACACAATTCCAAAGGGTGCACATTGTTTTATAGCCATACGTTTCATCCAACTGTGTAAGAGTAACTTGACTTCAGAGTAGTGATGAAGGTGGTGAGGAAAGGTTGTGAGCAACATGTAATGATAACATATAATGCATTTCTTTCCTTTTTAATCCACTCTTGTAATCTTATATAATCTTTTAAATAAAATAAAATCAAAATCAGACAGATCAGGGAGAGTCAAAAGAGTCGAAAGGGATCCGCAGCCAGCCTTGCATGAAATTATTCTGGATTGTTTGTTGCTTTGAGGGGTAAATTAGTCCAATAACATACACATGTCTGTATGATTACTGTAACCGTTTGTGAATCAGTCTTCAAATATTTAATCAATAAAAGGGATTTACTCTTTCCTTTAAATAATTCATGTTCCCTTTCTCTCTTTTCGCAGGAACAGCTAAAGCCCCCAACCAGTACTGACGGACACAGACATTTTCAGGACATGTTTTATTAATTCTACTGCATCAGTTAGCAGTCAGTTAGTGTCAGCTTACACAGCAGTTTTTAAAACTTAACGGTGACCAACTGGGCACAATCCATGAGTCTCGCAGTCAGGTTTATGTTTTCAATTTTCTTCTATCCTCAGCACCAGTGTGTTGGATTTGTATACCATTTCAAATAAATTAAGTTGACTGTAATTATGAGTTTCAGCTGTGTTTCTTTGAGTTAAACGTTTGTATTTAAAAAACAATTAGACAGACTTTAACAGAATGCAAGTTTACTTTACGTCACCTCGCTGTGGGGAAAGGAACCGGAGCTTGTGACGGAGGTGGAGCGCTATCAGTTAGATCTGGTGGGGCTTACCTCCACGCACAGTCTCAGCTCTGGTACCGTACTCCTGGATAAGGGTTGGACTCTATTCTTCTCCGGAGTTGCCAAGGGCGTGAGGCGCCGGGTGGGTGTGGGGATACTGATAAATCCCCGGCTGAGCGCCGCGGTGTTGGAGTTTACCCCGGTAGACGAGAGGGTCGCCTCCCTGCGCCTAAGGGTTGTAGGGGGGAAAACTCTGACTGTTGTTTGTGCGTATGCACCAAACAGCAGCTCAGAGTACTCGGCCTTCTTGGATACCCTGAATGGAGTCCTGTATGGGGCTCCAGTAGGGGACTCCGTAGTTCTGCTGGGTGACTTCAACGCCCACGTGGGCAACGATGGAGACACCTGGAGAGGCGTGGTGGGGAAGAACGGCCTCCCTGATCTAAACCCGAGCGGTCGTTTGTTATTGGACTTCTGTGCTAGTCATTGATTATCCATAACAAACACCATGTTCGAACATAAGGGTGCTCATAAGTGCACCTGGTACCAGAGTACCCTAGGCCGAAGATCAATGATCGATTTTGTGATCGTGTCATCTGATCTGAGGCCGCATGTTTTGGACACTCGGGTAAAGAGAGGGGCGGAACTGTCAACCGACCACCACCTGGTTGTGAGTTGGATCAGGGAATGGGGGAAATTTCCGGATAGACCTGGTAAGCCCAAACGAGTAGTGCGGGTGAACTGGGAATGTCTGGAGGAGGCCCCCGTCCTAGGTATCTTCAACTCACACCTCCGGCATTCCTGTGGAGGTTGGGGGCATTGAGCCGGAGTGGGCGGTGTTCAAAGCCTCCATTGCTGAAGGTGCGGTGGCTAGCTGTGGCCTCAGGGTCTTAGGCTCCTCAAGGGGCGGTAACCCTTGGACACCGTGGTGGACACCGGTGGTCAGGGAAGCCGTCCGATTGAAGAAGGAGGCCTTCCGGGATATGATATCCTGGAGGACTCCTGACTCGGTTGCTGGGTACCGACAGGCCCGAAGGGCTGCAGCTGCTGCCGTGTCGGAGGCTAAGCAGCGGGTTTGGGAGAAGTTCGGAGAGGCCATGGAGAAGGACTTTCGGTCGGCACCAAAGTGTTTCTGGAAGACTATCCGGCACCTCAGGAGGGGGAAATGGGCAACCATCCAAGCTGTGTACAGTAAGGATGGGACTCTGTTGACCTCAACTGAGGAGGTCGTCGGACGTTGGAAGGAACACTTTGAGGAACTCCTGAATCCGAATAACACGCCCTCTATGTTGGAGGCAGAGCTCGAGGTTGATGGTGTTTCGTCGTCAATTTCCCTGGTGGAGGTCACTGAGGTAGTCAAACATCTCCGTAGTGGCAAAGCCCCAGGGATTGATGAGATCCAGCCAGAAATGCTAAAGGCTCTGGGTGTTGAGGGGCTGTCATGGTTGACACGCCTATTCAACATCGCGTGGGAGTCGGGTACAATGCCAAAGGAGTGGCAAACCGGGGTGGTGGTTCCCCTGTTCAAAAAGGGGGACCAGAGAGTGTGTGCCAATTACCGGGGTATCACACTTCTCAGCCTCCCTTGTAAAGTCTACTCCAAGGTGCTGGAAAGGAGGGTTCGGCCGATCGTCGAACCTCAGATTGAAGAGGAACAATGCGGTATTCGCCCCAGACGTGGAACTACGGACCAGCTCTTCACTCTCGCAAGGATCCTGGAGGGGGCCTGGGAGTATGCCCATCCGGTCTACATGTGTTTTGTGGATCTGGAGAAGGCGTATGACCGGGTATCCCGGGAGAAACTGTGGGAGGTGCTGCGGGAGTATGGGGTAAGGGGGTCTATCCTCAGGGCCATCCAATCCCTGTACTCCCAAAGCGAGAGCTGTGTTCGCGTCCTCGGCAGCCAGTCAGTTTCGTTCTCAGTGGGTGCTGGTCTCCGCCAGGGCTGCACCTTGTCACCAATCCTGTTTGTGATATACATGGACAGGATATCGAGGCGTAGTCGTGGTGGGGAGGGGTTGCAGTTCGGTGGTCTGAGGATCTCGTCACTGCTTTTTGCAGATGATGTGGTCCTCATGGGATCATCGGCCTGTGACCTTCAGCACTCACTGGATCGGCTGGCGGCCGAGTGTGAAGCGGCTGGGATGAGGATCAGCACCGCTAAATCTGAGGCCTTGTCTCTTAGCAGGAAACCGATGGATTGCTTACTCCGGGTAGGAAATGAGTCCTTAGCACAAGTGAAGGAGTTCAAGTACCTCGGGGTCTTGTTCGCGAGTGAGGGTAATATGGAGCGTGAGATTGGCCGGAGAATCGGAGCAGCGGGGGCGGGATTGCGTTCGCTTTAGCGCACCGTTGTAACGAAAAGAGAGCTGAGCCGCAAGGCAAAGCTCTCAATCTACCGGTCGATCTTCGTTCCTATCCTCACCTATGGTCATGAGGGCTGGGTGATGACCGAAAGGACGAGATCGCGGGTACAAGCGGCCGAGATGAGTTTTCTCAGAAGGGTGGCTGGCGTCTCCCTTAGGGATAGGGTGAGAAGCTCAGCCATCCGTGAGGAACTCGGATTAGAGCCGCTGCTCCTTTACTTAGAAAGGAGTCAGCTGAGGTGGTTCGGGCATCTGGTAAGGATGCCCACTGGGCGCCTTTCTTGGGAGGTGTTTCAGGCACGTCCAGTGGGGAGCAGACCTCGGGGGAAGACCCAGGACTAGGTGGAGAGATTATATTTCAACACTGGCCTGGGAACGCCTCGGGATCCCCCCGTCAGAGCTGGTCAATGTGGCCCAGGAAAGGGAAGTCTGGGGCCCCCTGCTTGAGCTGCTCCCCCCGCGACCCGACCCCGGATAAGCGGACGAAAATGAGATGAGATGAAGTTTACTTTATTCCCAATATGAAAGATGTTACGTATTTTAAGAACATAAGCTGCCACCACAGAACCACTAAGAAGCAGGACCAAACATATAAGCCGTAAATACTATACATAGCCACAAGGGGAGAAGGACCTTACTGAAGGCTGCAATAGCTGCTCAATCCACAGAAGGCAGCACCTCAGACAAGTGAGGAAGCCGAGGCTAATACGTCACACCGGCTCCGCCCACTTCACAAAGGCCGCGTGGATTTGAAAGAAACAGACTACAGAGAGGTTGGACCTCAGAAACTTCCGGCAGGCCAGACTAAGGGTTATGGTTTTTGATCAGCTGGGAGTCGCTCAGCACGTGTTAGACACGCTTCCCCTCCTTTTGCTCCATAGTTACCATACCGAAATACTTTAACAAATAATGTAAGTTAAAAAGCGATCCGGATTGGACTACTTTCTTTGAAGAATGCTGCAAAGATTAATCATTTACCTGCATTAGTATTTATAACTTAATATTTATTTAAGTTATAAATACAGTATTTAGTATTTATAATTTTATTCAAATCTTCAAGTTCAATATTCATTTCAGATCAATTGTATGGGCTATGATTTTATATTTTATCACCACACACACTCAAGTATGCTTAAGTATGATATAAAGCGTAATTGCTTTAGATTGAATTACTGTGTAGGACAAACGACTCGCAAAACAAAATGTCTTGTCCATGTCACACATGGTATGTTTCTTATGAGATGTTTGCTGATGTCCAAAGAAGAGTGAGAAAAAAACAACTCCTCAGAGCCATCTTCAATGATAACCCTGTTAAAAAAACAGCTGCCTATTGATGGCATTCTTTAAGAAACATTAATCAAGGTCTCTGATTTAACTGCTGTGCATGGCAACTAAAATCACTGAATAGGATACATTACAGAGCCATCTTCAGACATACCACTTAAATGGACCATGTTGAAGCTCACGGTGAGGGTCATGTCTTCACTGTCCTGGCACGAGTGTAAAGGGGAAATTAAAACAAAACACATATGCAAGAATCTACAATAGGACTGACACCACTTACTACAAATGATAACACACTGACCATGAAGGGTCCGTTTTCCCTCGGTCATCTTCTTTGTGTTGAAGGTCAGTGAGTGCCCAAATCAAAAGAGAAAAAAACAGTAAACCACTCACAAGTACACCATAGCACTGCTAACAGTCACAGTTAGCAGTCCCACCATCTGTGACCGGCTCCAGGACTTTCTGACTGGCAGGCCCCAATCTGTCAGGATTGGAAATAGGACTTCAGCCAGCATCATCACAAACATTGGCACGCCACAGGGTTGCGTGCTCAGCCCAATCCTCTACACCCTGTTCACTCATGACTGTGTCGCCTCCCACATAGACAACACCATCCTGAAGTTTGCGAACGACACCGCAGTGATAGGACGCATCACGGGCGGGGATGAAGCGGCCTACAGGAGGGAGGTGGCCAGTCTGGCGTCATGGTGTGAGGACAATAACCTCACCCTCAACAAGGACAAGACCAAAGAGATGATAGTGGACTTGAGGAAGAAAAGGAGTCCTCATCGGCCACTGTTCATCGGGGAGCTTGAAGTAGAGAGGGTGAGCAGCTTCAAGTACCTCGGCGTCCACATCAGCGACGACCTCACTTGGACACTCAACACCACACAGCTGGTTAAGAAATCCCAACAGCGGCTGTACTTCCTGAGCAGGCTGAGGAAGTTTGGCATGTCGCCTGAGATCCTCAGAAACTTCTACAGCTGCATTGTTGAGAGCATCTTGACCGGCTGTATCACCGTCTGGTACGGCAGCACTTCCGCTTTGGACCGCAGACGACTGCAGAGAGGATCCTAAGAACCCCACTGCCCTCTCTGCAGAGCATCTACCACTGCAGAGTCCACAGGAGAGCTGCCAACATACTCAAGGACCCCACCCACCCCCAGCATGGACTGTTTTTTTGCACCATTCCGTTTTAATTAATTATTTGTTTATTTATTTAAACTTAAATGTATTATTTCTTCTATCTATCTTGTAAAAAATCTTGGCATTCAGTCTGTGGAAACAAAGGAAGAATTTCATTGCACAACTGAGAACGTCTCATTTATGCATATGACAATAAACACTTTGAATTTAATTTAATTGAACACTCAATGGTAATAATTAGTGTTTTTTTTTCATTTTATTTTGCAGACGAGCAGACAGGGAGCCAGACAAAAATTCGAGGGTGTGTGGCTGCCATTTTCTGAATGGCAAAGAAAACAGCCCATGTCATTTCGAGTGGTCCAAGACAACATCCAGCCATCCAACCCAACCAACTAAACAGTCCCTTGACCACACATACTGCACGGTGGGAGGACAAGATACTGCAGTGGATCCCAACGGAGGAGCGATGGAGGAGCCAGAGGACGTCGTGCACCAAGAGTCCTGTCCAGTCAACAGAAAGGATGAAGGAGCCATCTACTCTCCTGCAAGACTCAGTGATGAAGTCATCCGGATGGAGACTGGCCTACCCGATAAGGCCATGTTCAGTAGGGTGGTGGGGCTGGTGCAGCGCTTGGAGGGCTCCATCGTCTACGCAGCTGGCTGGAGGGTTGAAGGAATGACGATGGAGTCCCAGGTGTTCATGGCGCTCATGAAGGTTCGCCAGAACTGCACTCACCTGCACCTGACGTTCTCCTGCAGCACTGCAACAGTAGCAAATGTGGTGAACACTTTCATTCATTTGCTGCATAGGCTACTGTTCAACACTATGATGGCAGCTGTGCCCAGTCGCCAAAAGAACAGGGAGAGCATGCCTGCATCCTTTCTGCCCTCTGCCAGCAACTGCAGGATTGTTATAGACTGCACAGACATTGAGGTTGCTGCTCCAAAGGAGATGGACAAGGCCTAAATGGTCTATTCGGCCTACAGGGGGATGCACTCCTTTAAAGTGCTAATTGGTGTCGCCCCTAATGGGGTGATAACATACTGCAGCTCCTTGTTCCCAGGCTCGGTTTCTGACAAGGCCATTACAATGCAGTCAGGCCTACTTGAGCACCTGGAGGCTGGTGATATGGTCCTGGCAGACAAGGGGTTCTTGATATCTGACATTGTGCAGATGGTGTCTCTGTAAATATCCCTCCCTTTCTGAATAATGGAAAATTGTGAGGTGAGGTGAGGGCAACCAGGGAAGTGGCACGTAATCCCATCCATGTTGAAAGGGCCAATAATTGCATAAAGGATTTTAGAATCCTCCAAATGATCCCCTCCCACCTAAGGAGTTCCGCCAACGTGCTTGTACAGCTGTGCTGCGTGTTGGTCAACCTTCAAAATCCCTTAATTAAGGAAATCAGCAGCACCCTTTCTGTTAACTAATTGATTAGTAGCATGAAAGGCTCTCAGTGAGCTCGTTTATTTCCTTTGGAGCCAGGTGTGTCACCTGCCGCTATTCTGAATGTAATTAGTGTACACGGACCATGTGGGGTGTTGCACCGAGTGAATCAGAATGTTACGATAAAGAAGGACGTGTTTACACTAATTACATTCAGAATAGCAGCAGGTTCAAACATGCCTGGCTCCACAGGAAACAAACAAGCCCATCGAGAGCCTTTGGCGCAACTATTCAATTGGTAACATTCCCCTCCCCCTGCAAATAAATGTTTTTTTATGACAAACAAATGTACTCTGACAGAATTGCTAACTCACACCTAGTAACTTTATGTTACATTTAGTTGGTATAACGTAATGTAAACGTTAATAACTCTTTCAAAGTTTTTCCACATATTCCAAAATATTTTAGTTTACGACACCTAGTTTTTCCCTGGATCATTGGCTTCCCTGATTACAGGTACTGACAGGAAACGCGATGTGAACGCTGATCCACATTCTCCCAAAATAACTGATTGAATATAAAAACAACTATTTACATATTATTTACAGATTCAGTCCTCTCTACTGATCAATACTGGGAGGATGTGCTGCTGGTAGAACTCCTCCAGAACGACGAGGTGTTGTCCCCACGCAGGGTCTTTGGGGATTGGGATGACCAATGCCTCCTTCGGGGTCCACACCACAAAGTAGGACAGGTCCCGATCAGTTAGGTGGAGCTGACCTTGGACCTGGTGCCAGTACGCATGGGTTTTCTTGAGGGCATAACCCTGCCCCTCCACAAACAGACAAAAAGATGGGACCTCGACAGCCTCAGCGATGGTGGAGTTGCGCTGGGCACTTCACCTCAAGCAGGGCTGATGGTCCAACAAAACCGTCAGGTGACGCTCCCAGGATGCCTGATTTGCTCACAGAGAGTCCACAGTCAAGCACCTCCACCTGACATGCCTGTTGAAAGGCTTTACCCCCTCTTGCTCATTCATAACCACCCAGTTCACAGAGAGCACACCATCCAAATTCTGTCCCCCAAGCAGCCTCTTCATGAGGGATGCACAGGTAGAAGCAGACCGCCGTGAAAGAACAGCTCCAAAATTGCTCACTGTTAATCGTCCCTGTCTGTGCCGCTGCCATTGAGGATTTGTCCGTTGCCCCACGGTGGCTGTCTGGGTGGCCAGACGTTGCTCCTCAGTGAGCTCCAATGCAGCAAGGAGACTCTCTAGCCCCTGACCTTTGAACTCCCTCACCAGCTCAGGCACAGTGGGAAGAGCCTGATGCTGGGGCTGGGGCTCTGGTGACAACAGCCATGCCATCCCGCATCGGCGTACCCTGGAGCACTGACCTGAACCAGGCCACATCCTCCATGCTGATATCTCTGGCCAGAGGATTGTAGGTGTCCTCCACCTGGGGGTACAGCTCCGAAACCGGCAGTGTGACTTTGGGGCTGGAAGTCTTCTTCCACTGACACTCAACGTCGGTCACGCTGAGCTCCCGCATTGCAAAAATAGCAATTGTTGCTGCATGGCTGCATTTAAAACCCCCCAATGGGCATTCACAAGAGGACCTCAAAATGCTGCCATTGTCACGCAGGGAGATCTTTTAAAACAACACGATTGGCTATATTTACTCTTGGTGCATACAATCTTATCTAGCTTAATTTACACTACACTACAGCACTTGCAATTCGCTAGCTAGCAGGCTACTTAGCTAATGGAGTCCTAGCACTTTGAGATTATTTTTATGAAAAGTGCTTTACAAATAAAATGTATTATTATTATTATTATTATTACTCACCGATGCCTTGTAACGCCGCTCCCTGCGACTGGCGTGGAAAAGACCAACAATCTCCCCATCGGCATAACTAAAACTCTCCACATGCCCCGACTTATAGTGGTTTTCACCTCTTTCTATGCTTTTATCCTCGCCTTGAAAAAAAGTGGTGAGGTGGAGCAGAGAGATCGCCATCTCTGTGCCGAGTTCCAAGTACGGGTGTGGTGACGTAAATCATGTGCGTCGAGAGCAGCGAAGAGCTGTAGTTCATAAAGCGGCCTCACATAAAACCTAAAATTATCAAACTTCTTTACGAAGATTTTGTTTTCTTTGCATGAAAAATTATCATTTAAATCCACAAACAATGTGTAATCCAGGGCATATAAAGACTGGGACCAGAAAATTATTGTTTTCTCTCCATTGACACCCATTCATATTTTTCAATCTCATAGGTCCCATGAGCTCTACCGGAAGGGGCGTGACTTCGCCACTCTATACCTATATACCGCAACCTATGAGACTTAAAAATATCATACTATAAAATGCTAACGTTTTTATCAAAGCGTTACAGCAGTAGCAGTGGCATTTGAAAGGTGAACCCACTACCTCTGAATCTAAATTGAGAACCTAGCATGTAGGTTCTCTTCCCATCCCAGCAGATGTAGCAATAATCCATCTGTTGTCCTTAACCAAAGAGATGTAAAAAGAAAAATGTCAATATTAAAATTTGCATGTTCAATATCACTTCTGTGTTAACCGTATCTCATAATATCAATCCTTTCATTATTCTACCCGATTTCCTACGCTAACTATTTAAATTGGATGACCTAATCTTCATTTATTCTACCGATTGCTCGCATTTGATATTGTCCACACTTTAATTCACTCCTATGTACCCAACACGTCCCTCTGTGTTGTCCTTATTCGCTCTATCTATTGCCTACCACATCAAACCTGCATACGACTTATTCTCTGCACAACATCCTATTGCGCTACCTTATGCATACTACATCAAACGTGCATACGACTTATTCTCTGCACAACATCCTATTGCGCTCCCTTTTGCATACCACATCAAACGTGCAGACGACTTAGTAAAGTAAAGTAAAACCCAGTTTTATCTTTACGTATTTATAGCTGTACATGTCCCGGACATGTTCATTACTGTTTCCAACACAGTTATTTTTAGCTATGCAAGTCCCTGACCTGACTATACCATTTACATAAACAGTATTTATTATTATATTGATCTAGTTTTTTGTTGGTCAACATCAAATTGATACATTATTTCAACTTTCTAATCCTGACTGGCCTGAATTCTCACCGTATAATCCCGTAATTGCCCACTCTCCCGGAGCACCCCCAAGAGCTCCGACGTCACCTCTCCAGAACCCGCAGGCAGACGCGGAGCTTGTGAACAGGCAAGGCAGGCAACTGCTTGGGGCCCCGAGCCGCCAGGGGGCCCCCCCAACGGCCGACAAAATGAATGACTCATAAGTGACTGCAGCTTCCTCAGGATAAGTAGAGACAACTCTCTCAACGACAAGTTGAGACAACCCCCTTATACGGGGCCCCCTTGACTGCCCCGCCCCCTAGTTGTCATTCCCATCATCAATCTGTGTCACTCACAATTCGTTACATTTCTTCTTGAATATTCAACTGTAATGAATAAACTAAATAACTAAACTAAAGAAGATATCCTTCTGGAAACTAAAAAAGAAAGGGAAAAAAAGAATATGAAGAACAAAGACTGCAAGGCAGTGGTAAGTAGAGCAAGATTATTAATGAGCCAAGTATAACAGTAAATTACGAAATACTGTTATTTAGTCTAGCTAGTTTAACTGAGCCCGCACGAAATGACTCAGTCACGGCCCGCTCACTTGTTTAGTAAAATTGTATAATTTTTCAGGATCAGTCAGGGTCCGACATAATCGAGTAGTTGCTTAGCGTCTTTTTTATAGTTTAACTAATGGAGCAAACAGGACGGACGTAATCGTCAAATCCTGCCGGTGGGCAAGTTTTAGTTACACCACCCCTTCCCCCCAACATGCTGGGTCAATTTTCGGCATCATAAGGTTGAGTGATATAGTCATGTCATACACCGTTTGAAAGCTTAGAATCTCAGGAATGTCATCGAATATCAACCATTTGTTGGAATAAATATGTTTAGCGAATATAGATCAAATATATCCTAGTGTCTCAGGTCAAAATAGCCCCCTCCCCCTCCCTTGGCACATTCTTACTTTATCGTCGTTGTGGATATCCTTAGCAATGAGTTGATACTTCATGTTGGGTCTAGATATGTTTATAAGAGTCCACAAAAATTGAATATCAATATTACTTTAGTCTAATTACATTGTGTATATGCACAAGCCATCTTATACAAAGCAGCCAAAAATAGAAAACCGAAACGCGTTCTGTGCTCTAGTGCTGTGCTCTAGTGGTTGAATGAATGTTGTGTATAGAGCCTAACCTTAAACATGTTTTAGTATCATTTAGCCTACTATAATAATAATAATAATAATAATTTTATTTAAAGGGCGCCTTTCAAGACACTCAAGGTCACCTTACAGAGCATAAAGTTATAAGACAGAGGTTAAACATGAAGAATTAATAACACTCAAAAGACGACTAAAGTGAAGGGGGGGACCTCACTAACCACCACCAATATGTAGCACCCACTTGGGTGATGCACGGCGACCAATCGACGCCCGAACGCTCACTACACACCAGCTTGAGGTGGAGAGTTAGGGATGAGGTGGAGAGTGAGGGAAAAGAACATTTAAACTATCGACAAATTCCCAGTAACAATCCGTCCAAGAAACATAGAAGACAGTGTGGGGAGACAGGACGGAGAGACTGTCAGGCGCTTGTTCACGGAGAATCATGCGGCCCGCGTTATATAAGAAAGTTTCAAAGCTAAGACAAGAGGGAACGAGGGGGAAAAAAAAAAAATTGTCAATACCCCAAACTATGCTCCTGTAAGGGGGGCACAGTGTAGGGATTAGCAAAAAAAAAAAAAAAAAACACCTCAACACATAAGCATCACATCAAAACATCACAAACGCATATGGGAGGGGGGAAGGGGCAGGGGAGGGGGGAGGGAGTCCAGTAGGCGGTGAGTCCAGGGGGGGTGTGTGTGTACTCAGTCTTGTGTGCGTGTGTGTGTGGGCTCAGGGACTCCATCTCCAATGGACCCAACAGAGTCTCTCCGATAGCTGGTGACGTGGGCCGTGGAGACGACCTCGAAGAGTTCCGACCAGAGATAAAGTTCACAGGAGGTGGGGGGAGGACTTTGTGGGGGGAAGGGTGGCAGGGCATCCGTCTGCATAACAACCAGGGAGAGGAGAGATATCAGCCTTCCAAGGCCAAAGTGGGGGAGCCGAAAGAAGATAACGATTGCTTTGGGTCAGGCCGACTCTGCAATTTTTGCCAACCTTAGAGTCTCGCTGGTACTCTCTGTAGTCTTCCATTTCCAGAATCCAAAAACCAAAAAGCCAAAATAGCCGAAAAATTCGTGGTCCGTTTAAACCCGGTCCAACTTCACCACAATGGTATCTAATTTGCGATTTAGTTCGCGATTTAGCTCGCCCGACGCATGAGTCTGTGAGTCGGCCATCCGGCACAATCCAGCAATGTTGGATTGCAATCCAATAATGACGGGCAGCTTTTCAAAAGCCGGATATGCTGCCATCACCTTACTAACTTTGAGATAGAACAGGAACCCGCAACCTCCGAACAGCAGGAATCCTGCTATCATCATCCCAATTATGTAGACGTCTTCAACATCCTCGACGGAAAGTATGGCGAGACACAGGGGCCTCCACTCCTTCCAGGAGTCCAGCATGTATCCCGCTGCGAACGTTCCGTCAGGGCAGGCGGGCTCTCCTTGGCCCTGTTTTCTCGTCGAGAAAATTTGATCAATAGCGTTGAGAGACCAGCCGATCAAATCCATAATTTAGGTTTCGGGTGGAATGCAGAGAAGAGGCAGCACAGAGACAGAGACAGAGACAGAGACAGAGAGCAGGGGAGAGATAAGGGCCGGGAGCGGCAGAGGGAGCAGAGAGAGATGCGACCGCCTTCGTTGGAGGCAGAGTAAGAGTACTATGCTTGTTTAGTATTATACTAAACGATATAACTTTCATTACTTTCCTCAAGTTTCTGACAGCAACAAAAGAGAAGAATAAGCCCCCTCCAAATGCTGATAATTACAACTGTAAGTTCAGTATTCCACTTTATTGATAAAATGTAGATGCCCTCTCAAGATTATTTCTAACAAAATATTCCCTGTTCTTTTTTGTTAAAAGTTCCATTGACAACCAGTTCCAGCGAGGCAGAAACACCCGCTACCCCTTCTAGATCTTCCTCCAGCGAGAGAGAAATACCTGCCCATCCTGAAGATGACACATCAAACTCAAGCAGCAGTCCAAATGCTCATAATGACAACTGTAAGTTCAGTATTCCACTTTATTGATAAAATGTAGCATGCCCTCAAGATTATTTCTAACAAAATATTCCCTGTTCTTTTTTGTTAAAAGTTCCATTGACAACCACTTCCAGCGAGGCAGAAACACCCGCTGCCCCATCTAGATCTACCTCCAGCGAGAGAGAAATACCTGCCCATCCTGAAGATGGCGCATCACACTCAAGCAGCAGTCTCACCACCACGACAAAAGGTTTGATCACATCAGAAGATCTGTGCTCTAGTGATTGAATGTGGTTGAATGAATGTTGTGTGTATAGAGCCTAACCTTAAACATCATGTAGCCTACGAAACTATATAACTTTAATAACTTTCCTCAGGGCTGTTTTTTTTTGTAACTCTTATTTATAGCATATTTACATGTGTACACAAAGTACAAACAACACAAAGAACATAGTGTGCACTACACTATAGTTGAGCTTAGATAATTCCACATGTCCACGTCAAACAAGCTTTAAATGTCCACAGACGTTCAGAGTGAACACTTTATTGATCAAATATAACATGCCCTCTCAAGATTATTTCTAACAATATATCTTCTGTTTTGCGTGTACACTTTTAGGGAAACATGACAATGCACTTACAAAGGGGGGATTTAGAAATCGGAAGAACCTAGCTACTCATTTGAAGGAACACGAGTATTCCAAGACACATATTAGCAACATGTCGAGTTGGCTTGATCTCCAGACGAGGCTGAAAACAAAAACAGCCATTGATCAGATGAACCAGGACTTGATGCACCTTGAGATGCAGCACTGGAATGGTGTGATACACAGAGTGATTGCCATTATATGTCACTTGGCTGAAAGGAACCACTCTTTGAGAGGGCATACAAGTGTACTATTTGACCCAAATAATGGCAATTTCCTATCACAGGTAGAATTGATGGCAAAATTTGATCCAATTATGAATGAACATTTGAGGAGGATTCAAAACAAAGAAACCAAGGTGCGCTACCTCAGCAGTCAAATTCAAAATGAAATAATCACGCTAATGGTGCGTTTCTACCTGCCAGACATCATAGCAGCATTGTCTGCTCTTCAAACCCTCTCAGTACAGAAGAAGGACTCAGATACATTGTCCACAGCAACCAGTATAAAGGCTGAACTCTTGACATGGTGTTTTGTACTGTGCACTGTTATCTGGTACAACGTGTTGTATCAAATCAACCATGTCAGCAAGATTTTGCAGAGCCCCAGTGTTTCTCTTGAAACACTTAAGAGAAACAAGCACAGTGAGGGTATATCTAGATAATTTCAGGGAAAGTGGACTTGCTTCCGCTCAAACTGATGCTAGAGAGATAGCAGAAACCCTCGAGATTGACAGGACATTCCCTGTAAGTAGACAGCGGAAAACAACCAGGCAGTTCCTATATGAGCGCAGAGAAGAAACGCAATCCACTCCAGATGAGCACTTTAACAGAGTTTTTTCTGCCCCTAGTGGACACAGCTCTCAACAGCTTAAATGACAGATTTTCTAAACTGGAAGATGTTTATGGCCTTTATGGCTTTCTCTTCTCAAAAGAAAATATGTCAGAGACCATTCAGAGTGGCACACTTGCAGACAACTGTAAGAGACTGGAGAAAAAACAACACAACATAAATTCTGAGGATTTGGTTCTCGAGGTCAGGGCTGCTGTCTATGCCTTTCCTGATCATGTATCTTCCTCCCCAAGATAGAGATGCTTGATTACATTTACAAGGAACACCTCCTAGATATTTATGGAGACCTCAGCATTGCCCTTAGTCTGCTACTAACTCTTCCAGTCACGGTTGCCTCTGGAGAGAGAAGCTTCTCAGCTTTAAAACTAATTAAAACGTATCTCAGGCCAACCTTTTCTCAAGAGACTTTCAGGACTGGCTATTATTTCTATAGAGCACAATGTGCAAAGGAATTTAGATTTTGAGGACTTAGTGGCAGCATTTGCCCTAGCAAAGGCTATTTTTAATTTGGTATTTGGTCGTTTCTAACTTGATGTGTCAGCTATAAAGGTTAGACATTTTTTTTGCTGGTCTGCCCCTCACAAAAATGTGGGGACATTTGTAAGAGCCCTATATGATTGCCGTCAGCCAAGCTGGAAATTAAAATTGTAATGGTATTGTGAAACAATTGAAGTTATTTAAGATGTTATATATATATTTTTTAATAAAATGTTTTTGTACACAACACTGTTTGGGGCAGATTATTTATAACATAATGGTGATGAAAGTTGGTTGGAGGGGCCCCCTAGGAATTTTTGCCTAGGGCCCCCAGTCTCTTAAATCGCCACTGCCCGCAGGAACGATCAGTCAGTCGACGTGTGGCTCGGAGGCTCCCGAGGAGAGAGCCGCAATCCTACGCCTGACACCAAGTCTATGGGGGGAATTCTGAGGCAGGTCAATCAAAACTGTCTAAACTAGGTAGAATAAAGAGTCATCCTAACTCACAACAATTATGCTCATCTGGGTATTAAAGGTATGGTGATATACAGTATAATAAACAAAACAAAAACTGAACCTAAAGGAAAAATTCCTTTTTTTTTTGTGTTATTGGTTGACACAAATGTTATCGTAGGCAATTATAAAAAAACAACTTCCTAATTATCCTTATTGTTTTATCTGAAGTATGCTTTCAACATCCTCGCATGTATTCCACCAGGGGAGTAACCTCCATTATCTCGGTGGCCCTAACACACACGAGAGGACATGCACACATGGTATATTTATCCTCCATTCGTTTTTATTTTTACCTATTTTTTTTTCATTTTATCTTTTATCTTTGTATACATATTTGTAAGAAAAGTACGAACGAAGATGCATCACAACATGCATCAACAAACAACAAAACAGGCATAGGGGAGAGCCGGTGTGGGTACCAGATGTGTTCGGCTGCCAGATCGGCTCGGGGGTCCTAGATGGGCAATAATGACGCACTTCCTGTAAACGATGTCATTAAATGCGCATGCGCATACTAAAACGCTGACGTGTTTTTCCGCTTTTTAGGTAAGTATTAACGATCTCCTTTTCTTTTCTAATCTATGAATAATAATCAGATTGATGGCTAACGTGAGCTAATAAAGATTTAAAAAATATAATTATTTTAATTAATGTTTTCTGGCCTTAATTCTGAAAACTGTCTTTGTCTTTGTTTACTTCATTTATTTTCACAGAAAGGGAAGCGTTTTATACTGAAGTCAAGCATTACCTCAAACTAAAAACATACCACAGCTTAACAACAACCGCCCCAAACCCTGAGAGCAGGAAGGCCAACATTAGGAGGGTCTCAAAGACCTACCTTCTGAAAGGTAAGTCACAGTGTGTCAAACGCAAATGCACATTTGAGCCAGTTTATCGGAAGTATCCTGTATTGGCACTATTCCTTTGCTTTTTTCTTCCAAGTACTGCCCAAAACATTTGCTTGTATTTAACCTTTATTTGTAACTTGGCAATTACACTAGATTTCCTGAAGCTACTTGTTGTCATAATGTTACCTAACCACAGATTGTACATACACATTCATAAGTGAAGTAGGGCTGCCCCCTAATAGTTGACTAACTATGCTTGTCAAGGAGGGGGATGTCTGCCTGATCAGAAAATATTTTTGGAGCTTGGGCCTTCCGAGGAACATGGAGTCCAATGTAGACATAGTAAATGTTTAACATGTAGGGAATTTTTGTTAGAAATTATTTCAAAAGTACATTTTGTTACTCTTTTTTTTCAGATTGGAAACGCATGTTTTAAACTTGTGGCGGAGGCCGCCCGAAGACATGTGAAACATTGTATTTTTTCCAAATCATTTTAATAGTTAGTATTGAGGTTTCCCCTTGTGCTGCACTAATTACTATGAATATTTAATCTCAATCAATACAGGGAAAAGACATCCACGTTGTGGTTCCAACATGGAAATCCAAAACAGTGGACAGTTTGGCTGGTCTTCCAGTAAGTCATTATTTCCTGCAAGCTTCTGTGTTGCTTAAGACTGACAAACAGTAAATGCCCAAGAATGTGTTCAATTTGCTAGGGCAGTGGTTCTCAAACTTTTTACCATGAGTACCACCTTAGAAATGATTTGGCTCTCCAAGTACCACCGGAATTAAAATAAAGTGCGTAGGCCTATAACTACATAGAGTTTACACAGAAGGCATTAATATTAATAACACGATTTATTATTCACATAACTTGACTTGACTGAAGCAACCAACTGTCTATAACTCATGTATTGTATTTAAACACTTGCAACGGGATAATACTAACAATTGAACAACTGCCTCAATAGGGCTACCCAGCAAATGGGGATATCATCTGGCATATAACATACCAATCAATCTAGTGAGGTTATTAACAAGTATACTGCATTAAAGCATTCAGAGCACTGAATATAAATTTTAACAACTGCAGTCAACCAATCATGTGAGGTAAATTGTACTGCATCAAAACATTCAAAGAATTGAACATGAATATTTAATTACTGGAGTCAAACAATCCTGTTATAAGTAATCATGCGCAGCAAAGAGAGAAATCATGTGTACTGCGATAACACTGTAATCAAACTATCATGAGTAAGAACAAGTGTATCATAGAAAAACAACGTATTCAGTATTAAAAAATACTGCAGTAAGTGCCATAAGGTCAGAATATAAACTATGTTTAGGTTTGAAGGAGAATGTACTCAGGCACACATTGAAAATTAGGCCTATCATGCTTAGTGGGAGGGGTGTGATGTCTGGGTCGATTGAGGTTAGCTTTAGCCTCAGACTTGGTTCAGTATCCAACCTGCTTCCAGCACGCAAGTTGAGGGGGGATGGCATCCCCCTTTGGAATTAAAATGATCAAAATCATCCCCCTTCTGAAACAGCCATCCCCCCTTCCCATCCCCTGTTATTTTATCAATCAATGTGGAAATATTACCTCTATTTCATTATAGCGGTTTCCTTTTTCAATTCGGCGCAAGCAACGTTACTTTTCCCAGGGACAGATTTGACAGCGATACTGCATTCTCGGGCAGTATGCTATTGCGCAAGCACGCAGGCGTACTTGCGCAATAGTGCCTTCCCGAGCTCTCATTCCACACCGTACGAAACTGACACTGGTAGCGTGAAGAAGTCTCTGCATCTCAGACATCGCTTCCGCAGGCAACTCTGTCCCCTTTTCTCCCTTTCATTCCAACCCGTGAGCAACGCTAGTCTCCCTTCTCTTCCGAATGCATTTAAAAAAAATAAAAATAAGAATCAGTTTTTAAAATCCTTAAATGTGATGCATGCCTCCGAATCGTGTGATGCGTCCGATCAGCTGCGTTTTTGGGGATAAATTAAGAGCGATGACATGACAGTAGTCATCGCTCTTATTTGCGACCATTTACGACCAAGAGAAGCCTGGTCGCAAATGGAATGAGAAAGCGCAGCCTTGTCTGAAAGCGCAGGATATTCGCTGCGTCGCTGAATCCAAAAGTCCAGAAATGTCTGGCCTCTAAAAGCAGACTTTCAACGTCTCGTCACAGGACGATTTTGCAAAAATGTTGCTTCCCCTACTCGTCGTCACAGCAGTTAGTCAATGCAGGTTTAAGATGATTGCATATGATGGGTACATGGCCTAGGGATGGGCACGAGTAAACTCGAGTGATCGAAGGAAATCCTCGAGGATCAATCGAGATCGAGTACTCGTTTAATCAAATCTATTTTTAGAATGCAACGCATCTGCAGCAGGAATAGGCCTGATGATGAACGGCAATATTACCAACCAAACATGTAATGCTTATTCTCCATCAAAACAGTCAGCGTTATCAGAGTATTCATTATTTATTTTTACAAACGTTCAAAACACATTTTCCTTACAAAAATAAATAGGCCTATGCGTCTCACAATTTAAATCACGTCGAACCAAGGCCTGTAACAGTTTAAAAAAAACTAAAACGAAACAAGTAGCCTAACCATTGCAAATAATTTAAAGCTGCAAATAAAACAGCAGCAAATGGACTATGGATTACGCGTTGTGATCTTCTCTACACGGCCGGGATTACGGCTGCGTCTTGCGGCGGTTAAAATAGCCGAAACACTTGGTTGCTGCGGGTCTGCTTTCCCGAACTCACCGTTGTGTTTCAGGAGCATATGTTGCCGCCTAGTAGCCTACTTGTAGTAGCTACTTTGGTAGCTCGATTTCGCTTGGCATATTTTACATTTCACCTTATGATCTCCTATTTCTTTAAAGTAGGCCTATTTCAATTCTTCGCTGCGCTTTGCTTTAACCGCCATCTCTTAACTTTTTGAATTCTGGCGTGCCTGCACACGGCACGGAACGCGCCACACAGAAATGGATACATTTAATTTGCTTTGTGCCCACGGCATGCGTTAGTGGCGCCGCACAGAAAATTGATACATTTGCTTCAGAAAACTTTGTTTGTTTGTGTGTATGTGAAGGGAAAAACGGTCTGTCTAGTTACTGGATCAGATAAAATGAGACGGAGAGGTAATAAAGTCTATCGGCACGAGGACCTTGGATTTATTAAGTAAAGTGGCAACGGTTATACAGAGTCATAAAGCGTGAGAAATCGAATATGTCTAAGTCCCTAATCAGCGCTGATGGTTCGTCCAGAGCTTCGCCTCCGTGGAAGGTCTGCTTCAGAAGAAGGGGGAGAAGTGTCTGTGTGATACAGTTTTATGCTGTATCTTCCTCTTGGTGAGGTGTGTGCGTTTGAGACGTATGTGGTTCTGTGTGTCTTTGCGTGACCTTGGCTCTCAGGCCCTAGTGTGTCTCCTCGTGTTCTTCCTGATGGGGGAGCGCCTCAAAGAGTCTCCTGATTGTGGCCCTCCCGTTCTGAGGATGAAACAGTGCTTTGCGTGACCTTGGCTCTCAGGCCCTAGTGTATCTCCTCGTGTTCTTCCTGATGGGGGAGCGCCTCAAAGAGTCTCCTGATTGTGGCCCTCCCGTTCTGAGGATGAAACAGTGCATTGTCTGAGTGTTTACCATTTGCCGGGAGGAGAGATGGGGCCTTGGTTCTGGCCTTCACCTGACCATGTTATCATGTGTGTGTTATGTGTTAAAAATTGACTATATTATAACGTGACTGCCATGTGTTGTGCTCCTCAAGCTAGGGTAGGAGTTAGCTATATTTATAATGTACATGTGATGTACTCAGCAGGTTATTTTGCCCAACATATCCCCCTCAAGTCGTCGCAAGACGACTTTTACTCATTAGGGGTACGAGGGATAGGACTTCAGCGCGGGACTACCATCACAACACTTTTAGAAATAACAGAAAGAAGGCAAAATGATCATTAAAACAAACAACCATGAGCATGGGACTAAAACAAGTCGCTGGACCGGGTGTATGGGGAACCACGTGGGAGAAACGCCACCCATGCTTCAGACATGGGTATGCCATACACACCCCGGCCTTACATCGCGAACAGACAATACCAAGTAAAGTGGCAGCAGGTAATACACAAAAAACAAACATACCACAAGCATACAATAATACAAAAAACAAATATCAAACGATACCCAAAAACAACAACAACAACCAACAACAAAACTAACACCAAACCCTAATAATAACAACGAAATGCAAAAATAAAACAAACAGTAAACAATAAACAAAAATGCAACAATCACACAAATACTACACAATAACAATCACAGGAAAGAAATGCAACCATGAAACGTGTCCCTAAATAATAGTAATAATAATAGAAAGATATGAGGTAGATAACGAATGGCAATCCCCCTCAACCCATCCCCAGATGACCACACACTAAGGATGTGAGGAGGAGTTAGCTGGTCGTGTAACAATAAGCAATCACATGCATGGGGTATTCGGGGTAGGCCCGGGGCACGGGAACAACTGAAACCGCGGAATAGCCCTGAGCGTCATCACGGGCAGGTGGACGCAAGGCGCCACCTGAGCATTAGACCCTTTTATTCAACTGCGCTCAGGACCTCATCTGATAAACGGGCAATCAAGGCCCCTGGAATCTCGCCCGTGTGTATCCCCGAGCTCCATCTAGTGGGACAGCGATATAAACAATAACATTTACGTTCCCGGCGTCGGTTGCGTAGACGCGGGCATAGATATGGGAGCGGCTAAAAACAGTGAAGCATACAGAAGCGAATACAGCCAGGGGCGCCCTCAAGCCTTAAGGGAACGGGCCGCAGCCCCTGGTGCCGGAACGCAGATCCCTGGTCCGGGCGACGTGGGTGCATCAGGTGGGAGGGGGGTGGTGCCGTTGGCGGGGACGGGAATGCGGGAATGGGGCAGCCCACCTGGAGAGGTTACTAGCACGTCACAGGCGGGGGGAAAAAAAGGGTGTCGTGGTGGGGTTTCAGCATACGGTGGTGGAAACAGGACGCCGGGGCCGTGCACCTGGAGAGGCCACTAGCACTCACGGGTAGATGTCCGGCTCGGCGAAGACACAGCCGAGCTCGTACTCAGGCACCATCTGGTCGTCCAGGGGAAGCTCGTCCAGGCAATCCAGAAGGGGCATGAGGGGGGCTGCTTCGGAGTAGGGAGGGGGCTGTTGTTTCTCCTTTTCGAGGGCCGTGGTGATGAGGCGTGAGCAGAGGGTGCGGGCACAGGGGATGTAGCAACACCCGCAGCAGACCACAATCCCGACGAAGAAAGCCAGGGATGACAGGACGGCCATGAGAAGGCCCTTCCACTTACCACCAAACATGTCAGTCATCCATTTCTCCATGGGGTTGTCGACCCCAGAGTCCTCTGCCATCTGGACGGAAAGAGCTCGAAGGCCGGCCAGGGCCCTTGTCACTGACCCGTCAGGGGCCGTGTTGTTGGGAATGAAGGTGCAGCACTGAGCCCCAAACATCGAACAGACCCCCCCCTTTCTTGGCCAACAACATGTCCAGGGCTAGACGGTTTTGATACGCCATTAGAGAGGTGGCGGCCAGTTGTGAGGCCAAGCCTTCTACCGCGTCGCGAGTCAGGTTGGATAGGCGCTGGACGTTGTAGTGAATGTAATTAATGCGATCTACGTTTGTGTTGGGGGTGATTGGAAATATGGCAGAGATAAGGGGTATGTTCTCGAAACCCGCGGCTATCTGATCTGCTAACTTAAACTGGTTTGGAACGCCCCGGGGAACGCCTATGCTATCCATGTACGTGGGGGTGTTCTTGGTTAGGTCAAAGTGGTCGGTCAGAGCGGTGTCGCGGCGGTGTCGAGAGGTAGTTTGGTTATTGGGCCCGGGCAAACCCCGGGTAAAGAGCGTGACGGGCATAAGTAGGCGCACTATAATGCAGGTTCCGGACCATTGTGCCGGGAGTGTAAGTCTAAGGGTGAATTTGTCACAGGACCAGAATAGGTCTTGGCGTCCCAGGCCCGGTTCGGTCATGTTGGGCCAAAGCGTAACGTTCGCGATGGAGTGGCACCACGACGGCGGTACCGCCCCAACATTCACCGCACCGGCCCTGGTGATGCAAGAGTGGGCGTACACCGGGGGAATTGAGTCGTTAAGGCCGGGTGGAAACAGAGAGCTAAGGAGGCCGCAGCCGGCCGGTTCGGGGGTAACAAACAGAGCTAACATGCAGTGAGAACCGATGGGGTCGCTGGTAAAATCGAACAGTACTGGGGTCGAGATTAGATGGGGGCGAGCTGACGCACAGGCTACGCAGTCGGACAGCCCCTGGAATCGGTTCGTAGCAGCAATCCAGCTAAGCCATGCATTATCGTCTGCGTAGCCGGTCGCGAGCGCGATGGAATCGTGGGTGGGGAGCTGCCCCACGGAATCTAAATCAAAAATCGTGACCGGGCCGTCGCAAGTCATTATGGGTCGGACGGGGGTTTAGGAGTTGTCGTGTTGGCCCTGGAGGCTGGTGCGGTGGGTGTGGTGGGGGCCTTTCTGAAATTTATTTTCAACAAAGCCGCCGTGTCCGTGCCGGATTGGGACACCCCGAACACGAAATAGGCAGAGTCAGTATTTACCCCGCACGCCCGAGTCGACCCTAATGTGGGGTTGCCCCATCCTTGGTACGGGTTGCTGGTAATGTTCCTGAGGGTAAGGGTTATTCTGCCGTTGCCTCCCGAGAGGAAGCCCTTCGCCTGTAGTGCGGCCGTCGCGTCAGGCCTGTGGAGAGTCTGAGAGCGGTTAGTCACATAGTACCCCTGGTGCCTCCCTGTCATCCATAGTACATTTCCCCATCCTCGACACCAGCTCTGGCTGTTGTCCGGGGACATCATTACCCCGTTGCCCTGGACTCCCGCGAAGGAACCCTTGGGAGCATCGCAGATGTATGCATCGTACTTCTCCCAGGCTGCGGGTCCGCCTACGCACGGAACGACGTCGCATAGGAGGAAGGTATAGGCGGCGCTGGAACCATAAGTATAGGTTAGGGATAGCCCACCGTATTTGTTGAGGCAGGGGTCGCTGGGGGATTTGGCGGCTTGCAGGGGTGTCTGTCTCCTGCGGCGGTGTGGACTCTGGGTTGGGGGTCCCGATGAGGGTTGTGTCGTCGTAGACGGGGGCTTGATGGTGGGGGACCTCCCCGGGATGGCCGTATGGAAGTCCACTCCCCACAGGATGAAGAAACCCATCATGGCCCCGGTTATTCCTACCATGCCGATGATGCAACGTCTATTGGTCCGGGCCTCCTGCGGCGTCAGTGGTGGCCTCATGGTGCAGCCGGGCGAGGTCGCGTTGAACGGTAGCCAAGGTGCGGTCATGCGGGTTGTCGGCCTTGCGGGTGGTAGACAGGTGGTGCCAGCGGGCGCCGCTCCTTCCTGAAAGGGAGACAGAGAAGGGGGTGGCCAGACGTACCTCATAGGGGCCTTCCCACCGTGGCTGAAGGCAGTGTCTCTTGTGGACCTTGACCCAGACCCAGTCCCCGGGATCAACGAGGACGGGGTTGGGATCTGCGGGGGTCGGGAGGGAGGTGACCTGTGTGTACAAGGCTCGGGAGGCAAGGGTCAGGGCCTGTACATATTCTAAGAGGGCTTCATCATAATGGTCTAGTACCGGGCCCCTGGGGGGAGAATGTGGGCTGGGCGTGGGTTCTGTACATATTCTAAGAGGGCTTCATCATAATGGTCTAGTACCGGGCCCCTGGGGGGAGAATGTGGGCTGGGCGTGGGTTCTGTACTTGGCAGGCGTGACAGTCTTTGATCACTTCCTGGATGCTGGCTTTCATTTCGGGGTGCCACCAGTCTCGCCGGATTGTCTCCATTGTCGCGGTGGTGCCCTGGTGGGTGTGGGAGTGGTGTGACCGAGCCATGAGAGAGAGAGCTCGGGAGCTGAGTGCCGGTTTGCCATCTGAGTAGCGGTAGATTTCGGATTCGTCCTGAGTGCATCCTTGTGCGATCCAGCAGCTCTTCTCATAAGGACCGGCGTGTTCTTGCATCTCGCCAAGGTATATCAGGAAGTCGCTCATGCTCCTCGGGTACGGCTCCCCGTCTATCAGGGACGATAGGTTGACCCGGAAGGAGGCCAGGTCCAATGCGCTGGCGCCAGGGGCGCCGATTCGCGTCCGTATCCTTTCTGCTTTCGGCTGGGCTCGCTCTGGTGGTGGTAACCTGGTTTCGGGGGCCTGGGCTTGGCTGTAGCTTGAGGAGGAGGGTGTCCAGTTCTCGGCGCTGGGTGGTTGCTGGTATTGTAACAGGGGTGGTGCGGGCGCCGGCACCGGGGCGGCCATTGTGTACCCAGGGTAATTGGTGGATTGGTATCCCGGCTGCAGCCATCCAGGTGGCGGGGGCCCTTGACACGCCGGTATCTGATACATTGCGCATGATAGGGGCATTGGTGCTGGTGTTATTGGTGGGGTAGGCGTCGGGGCTGGGGGCGTTGGGGGTGTCGGCAGTGGGGCCGCTACAGGCATCATACTCATGGGTCCCCATGTCGTCCTTGGTCTTTTGTGCAGCTGGGATTTCTCGGCTAGCTCCTTGATCTGCATCCTCACGAGTTGCTTCTTCAATTCCTCGTAATCATCATCCTTTTCAAGTCGTTTGTCTTCCTCGAGTCGGTGGTGGTGATTAAGGTGAGCCACCCATTCCGTCCGGGGCTTGGAGTGCAGTGCCACCACTGTCTTCAGTCTCCTCTGGACCGTGGGTGGCAGTCCCTGTATTATTGCCCGCTGGAATGTCTGTGTCGCCAGTTTGCTACTGTGTGGGGGACAGTCATTATTATCCGTCCACAATCCTTCAGCCCTTTCTATGTACTGAAAGATAGATTCTTCAGGTTTGATGGTCAGGCCGGAGATTCCCACTCTGCCTGCGTCGGCTGGGAAGAGCGCCCTGAGACTCTCCCAGAAGAGGTTTCGGTAAGCTTCGAAGGGGGTGTTGTCAGGTAGGGCCTCAGTCTTGGTCAGTGTCTCCAGTTCAATGATTCGTCCGGCACCATGTGCCCTGCCGATGATGGCTCGTATGTCTCCCAGGGTCAGGAGATCGCCAGACGTCTCAGTTTCAAATCTTCTGATCCAGGCCGAGGCTCCTGCCGTGAGCGTTGGCAAGCGGGCGACCAGGTTGGCCATGTCCCGGTGGCTCCATGGTGTGTATGCTGCTCTTCCCTCCGCATCTATCAATAGAGGTGCCATAAAAGCCTCTTGTATACCTGGCCGGGGGCGGCGGGGCTCGCTCTTATTGGTACGGGGGTCCCTTAAGTGATCTGGGTCAGGGCTGAACTGGGAGGGGGTCATTAATGGGGAAGGTAGGGTGTATGAGGCGGGGGCTTTTGGCTGGGACTGAACTGGTGTTGTCGATTCTAGGGGACAGAACAATCTCGGCATGGGTAGGTGAGCCCTCTCCGGGGAGGGTGGGGGTGAGTGGCTGTCAGTGGGCCGGGAGGCTGAGGATCGCTCTCTGTCTTGGCTTCTCTGGTGTTCGTCTTGCCAATCCTCTCCGGGGGCTCTTCGTCGCTCGTCCGACATGGTGGGCGTGTTCGCCGCTTCTTCTTACAGCAGCCTGGTATGGGGGTGGTCGGGGTTGTGGACGCCTTTGCACTGAAGGCCGGATGCGGGGAGGTTTGTCTTTTTAGCTTTATTAGTAACTGGGATAATCCTTCTAACAGGGGGTGATCGAGAGTCGGGGTTGGATTGGTATTGATGCTGTCTATTTGGAGGCGATGTAGTCGGGGAAGGGCAGGGTTGTTGTTGTCCAGCAGTGGGCACTGTAGTTGGGGAAGGGCAGAGTCGGAGTGGTCCAGCAGGGGGCGCTGTAGTTGAGGAAGGGTAGGGCTGGAGTGGTCCAGTAGGGGGCGGTGTAGTTGAGGAAGGGTAGGGCTGGAGTGGTCCAGTAGGGGGCGGTGTAGTTGAGGAAGGGTAGGGCTGGAGTGGTCCAGCAGGGGGCGCTGTAGTTGAGGAAGGGTAGGGCTGGAGTGGTCCAGTAGGGGGCGGTGTAGTTGAGGAAGGGTAGGGCTGGAGTGGTCCAGTAGGGGGCGGTGTAGTTGAGGAAGGGTAGGGCTGGAGTGGTCCAGCAGGGGGCGGTGTAGTTGAGGAAGGGTAGGGCTGGAGTGGTCCAGTAGGGGGCGGTGTAGTTGAGGAAGGGTAGGGCTGGAGTGGTCCAGCAGGGGGCGCTGTAGTTGAGGAAGGGTAGGGCTGGAGTGGTCCAGTAGGGGGCGGTGTAGTTGAGGAAGGGTAGGGCTGGAGTGGTCCAGCAGGGGGCGGTGTAGTTGAGGAAGGGTAGGGCTGGAGTGGTCCAGTAGGGGGCGGTGTAGTTGAGGAAGGGTAGGGCTGGAGTGGTCCAGTAGGGGGCGGTGTAGTTGAGGAAGGGTAGGGCTGGAGTGGTCCAGTAGGGGGCGGTGTAGTTGAGGAAGGGTAGGGCTGGAGTGGTCCAGATTTGGCGGAGGGGGAGGTGTGGCTTGGGACTGAGTGAGAGAACTCAAAAAATGGCGGCCGTGATGCTATAACTCTGTGTGGCCTGTCTAACACACGAGAGCGGATGAGAGACTAGGGGGTAACCCTTGTCACTCTTGGAGGAGGAGAACGAGAAAAAAGGAGGAAAAAACAGAGGGGGAGGAAGCAAAAAAAAAAACAACCACAAGTCCTAGAGACGTTATTCAATACATCCAGATATTCCTTATAGACAATAATCGTTATCTGTCCTTATTGATTAATCCGCTTCAACAGACTAAACCATCAACCCACGCGGCAAAGAGATGTTGTTTAGTATCGCAGTTTATCTATGCGACAGGTCCAGCAGTAATTCAATGAAACACAGTAAAAGAGATATCTCTTATCCTTGTCAACTTATCTAGGTCTAGTTTTAACGGGTCCAACAGTAAATGGAAGCAACACAGTAAAAAGGTTATTTATCATTGTCAATTTATCTATTTCCGCAGGTTAAGCCATAGACCGAAGCAATACGTCAGAGAGACATTATTCATTATTATCAATCTATCTATTCTTTCCTTTACCCGTTTTAACGGGCGAAGATAGAGCGGACCACGCATACACTCACTGATTCACTCACAGATTCTCTCTTTCGCGCAGACGTACACAAACACATATCAACAGACTTCTCATTCTGTGTCCCGCACCCACAATCATCAGATACGGCAAAATAGCGTTGAGCATAACAAAGCAAGCAAGCGTTGCACACATAGCCGGGTTATCATTAATTGATTTATTTCTATATTTAGCCGGCCCACAAATACGCTTGTTCTCTTTCTTTCTCTCTCTCTGGGCCTCTCACACACACACACACACACACACACAGTCTCTCCGTCTCAATCTCTCTGGGCCTCTTACACACACACACACAGCCTCTCCGTCTCAATCTCTCTGGGCCTCTTACACACACACACACAGCCTCTCCGTCTCAATCTCTCTGGGCCTCTTACACACACACACACAGCCTCTCTCACGCATACACACACTGTCTCTCTGTGTGTCACTCGTGCCCCAGGCATACGGTTTCCTCTGCAAAGGGACTCTAACCTTCTTACCACATAGAATTATTTAATACACATTCATTATTTGGCCATCGGTAGTCTTGTATCACTATGACCGATTCTTATAGGCCCTAGTTTTTTCTTCTCATTCCCTCTGGGTTCCACCCGCGGCCCAGGCATCCCTCTGGGCTCCACTCTTGGCCCAGGCATACATTATTCGGCCATCGGTAGTCTTGTATCACTATGACCGATTCTTATAGGCCCTTCTCATTCCCTCTGGGTTCCACCCGCGGCCCAGGCATCCCTCTGGGCTCCACTCTTGGCCCAGGCATACATTATTCGGCCATCGGTAGTCTTGTATCACTATGACCGATTCTTATAGGCCCTTCTCATTCCCTCTGGGTTCCACCCGCGGCCCAGGCATCCCTCTGGG